>NW_015387058.1:251315-269246 GCF_001527695.2 Protobothrops mucrosquamatus | reverse complement strand
GCCAGGAACATTTTAAGTATTAAGTATTTTAATCTACAAATACAAATTTAATTCAGTTATATGGATGTATTAATTCCAAGAAGTAGTCTTAGGAATAGATGGGATGAACTGAGTTGATGCAGGAAATCAAGTGAGCTCAGTATTTACTGCAGGCACAGGGCAGTATCAAGACAGCCCTATGTTAATTGGAGAACAGCTATTATCATCCAGAATAGAAAGAGGGAACGAATTAAGCTCAGCGCATCATTATTTGGAAACTGTACTGTCTATAGATAGAGTTACAGGAGTATCTTGGTACTCAATTTCTTTGAAACTCATCAAATTTGTTACTCAACACATTTTGATATGAAAATTTTGTCCTGGTATTCATTGTTTGTTTGGTACTCAATGCACAAGCTAGAAATCAGTGTCGGCTGCCTTGTGACTCACTACATTTATCCTTATGGGAAAAACTGATTTGGTACTCATCGTTTTTGATACTCATCATACATCCTAGGACCAATTAACAATGAATACCAAGGTACCACTGTAGGTACAAAGGAGAAAAAAGTAATTCTTTCAAAGGTAAGTATACCTTCCTATTGGGCTAAACTCTTGGTGAGTACAGCCATTTTATTTCTTGGCAATAATAAACATAGAAATGCTGGCTCCCAGGATATTTTTTTTGGGGGGGGGAGCAAGGGACAATGTCCTATTTTAATTTGTAATCTAGGGATTTTCTAGGGATGTCCCATCCAAATACTAATGAAGTTCAACCCTTAGACATTCTGCTATGCCCTACTTTTTCTATTTGAACCAGCGACAACATTTTTGAAAGTCATGGAAAAATCTTACATACACCTGTGAAGCATGGAGATATTGGAATGCACATTTACTGGTTCATCTCTTTTAATGAAATAATACAGAACTGCCCACATTTGTATCCAAAAATGCATCTGAATGTGGATATTTTCTTCCACATTATTTTCATGTGAAAACTGATTGATGTTCTTGTTCAGATTCATTCTTGTCCACATTTTGCTCTGACTTTATATCATTTAATGGGATTATAGTTGACTTAGAATGATACTGATGCTATACAGGTTGTCCTTGACTGGCAACCATTTGTTTAGTGTCTGCTTGCAGTTACAACCGAAAAATGTGATTATGACCATGTTTCACACTTACAACCGCTGCAGCATCCCCATGATCACTGGATCAAAGTTTGGACTCTAGGCATTCGGCATGTATTTATGACAGTTGCAGTGTTCCGTGGACATGTGACACCTTTGGCAGCCTTCTGACAAGCAAAGTCAATGAGGAAGCCAGATTTACTTAATAACCGTGTTATTGATTTAATTACTGCACTGATTCACTTAACAATTGTGGCAAGAAAGGTCATAAAATGGGGCAAAACTCACTTAACAACTTTCTCGCTCAGCAACAGAAATTTTTGACTCAATTGTGGTCATGAGTTGACCACAATACTACATCCTGGTGCAGAGGCAAAACACTGGGAACTTTGTCCATCTTGTTTGGCCAGTGGGACACTTGACAATTCACATAAATACACACGGAAAGTCAAGATGGCAAGAAGACTTAAGTTGCCCCCAGAGATGTCATTTCATAGTGATATCTGATTGGTTATGCTAGCCAAGTATATTGATTAAACAATCTCTGAATTGGCTAGGACCATATAATGAAGATACCCTTTCAAGTGAAGGAAAAAGAATGCCGAAGCAGCAAAAAGTCAGAAAAACAATGGGTGCAAAGGTTTGTGAAAAAGATGGCTAATTTTCTTAACTTCAGCAATGGCAAATTTTCCATTAAAAAAAGAAAACAACTTTTGATCCAACGTTTCTTAAAGTATATTGGACAGCCATTTGTCTGAAATAGTATAGGGTTTCCTGCCTGAGCAGGAGGTTGGACTAGATGACCTCTAAGATCCCTTCCAACTTTATTATTATTATTATTATTATTATTATTATTATTATTATTATTATTATTATTATTATTATTATTATTATTATTATTATTATTATTTTGGAAGGAGGAGTGGGGAGATTGTTGTTCTTGGCTAAGAGTACATGAATTGAATTAAGCATGCAGAAGACCCAGTATGGTGTCTTCAAGATTCACAAATGGAGAAGTGATGCTCTTGTTTTGTTCGTTTCAGACCTCTAAGATTCAAGAACATTCTTGTTCAGAATACAAAATTATTCTCTATCTGTATTTAAAACTATCTGAAATACTGGCGAAATAATATCTTCTGGCAGATGTGGAAGAACAGGCATTTTTCTTATTTTGAATTCAGACAGCTGGCGGTAGGAGAAGAAAGTGATACATTGTGGTTGTCTATTTCCTCTTGTTTTTATAATTGCGAGCTCCTAGGACCTCAGGAGTAGGCAGCATACAAATGATTGTATAAATAAAATAGGATTAAAATGCAGTTGATTCAGGACAAGCAAAAGAAACTATATAACACATACTGAACTAACAAAATCCACTGCTGCAAGGAAAGATAATAGTTGCTACATTAAGTTTTGTTTTGTTTTTAAGAAGTGTTAGATAAATGAATGAAAGATAGATGTCTACATTGGCAACAATTAAACAGAACCTTCATGGGCAGAAGGTACTGTACCTCTGTGAAGTAAATTGCAGAATAAATAAATCAATATAAGCCAGTTGCATTCATATCTTGCTTTCAGCTTCTCAGAGACAATTTCATGATCACTGCAGAAAACAGAAGGTTCATTTAAATGGAATATTCATTTTGTTCAAGAACATGTCTGCCTCTCTGATGTGTGTGATTTGCTGTGAAGGTCTATAGTGCCTCCCGAATGCCTTGAAGGAGCTTGGCTTGAGAAGACAATAGGAGGAGGGGAAGGATCTGGAACTAAAGCTGGAAAAATGAAGTATTTATTTTATACATAGGCTTGGTTATAGCAGAGTTGTGTGGCTAGAGATGTGTGCCTAAAGTTTTACAGAAAAGATGCTTTTTTGAGGAAGGCATCTGGAGCAAGAATTTGAAAGGAGTCAGAAGACGTCTCCACATAAAAGGGACCCAGTCAGAATAGAATTGTTTGAAAATTCTCAAAAAAGCATCAGTGGCTGTCTGGGATTTATTGGGATGTGAGGGGAAAGAATGCTACACGGGCTTTGGAAGTAATTGCTATGAGCTTCAGCTGCCAGTATTGCAGCTGGAGCAAGCAACCCAGGGCAGGGATTTAAAGAGAATATGCTTAAATTCGGAGTATTTAAAAGTAGGGAGTACTTTAGGTGGCAGAGTTTGGGATATATGTGAAGAGGGGATAATTCCTGTAGTCTTGCACTGTGTTATTACTTAGGTTTCAATAGTCGCTGCCTTCAGACAAGGCTGCTGATGTAGAGAATTGCCAAGGAAGCCATTAGTCAGTTCCAAGTATGCTATGTAGGCTTGCGTGCATCAAGAGCGGAAAGCCCTCTGACATGAATATAAAGCTCGACACATTTGAGTTCCACCGTGCTGACTCCTTCCCTGACTGTTGCCTTCTCCTCCCTCCCCCCCACCCATTCCTTCAGGGTTCCCTCCTGTCACACCTGATATTCAATCCTGACCAAGTTAATGCCTCTTGCTCAGATCAGATGTGGCTTTGGAGGGGTCATGTGACAGAAGAAGGCTGCTATAAATATAATTAAACCTTGCAATCACTGCCCCAGACTCCTTTGGGGGCAGGAAGAAAAGAAAGTGAGAAAGACGTAAGAAATAGGGAAGGAGAGGAGGGCCAAGTGGGGAGGCATGCCTTGGGCTGATCAGCTAGGGGGGCTTGGAGTTTCTTCTGCAGTGTCCTTGGTCCACCTCAGCAAAAGCTGAGCTATGGAGCATTCAGAGCTCAAGAAGGTTAACACCCAGAAGGATACCACGCTGTGGGGTGGTGCCCCCCAGTATGACTACATCCATTATGACAATTGCACCAGTTATGGGATCCCATCTGAGGATGGTGGGACTGCAGATGATACACACTACCAGGAGAAGGCCCTCAACCGTATCCAGGTAGAGTGGAATATGGGGAGTATGGAAGGTATTCTGGATCAGATTGCTTAATTCCATATTGGCGAAGAGGTCAAAGTAAGGCATTAAGATATATATATATACACCACTGTGATACACTGATTCAATATTTTAATGACTTCTATCATGACATCCTAAGTGATCAAACTGGTGCCGTGAGGATAATATAGAAAGAAACTTCAATATCTAATTCAGACCATGTTAGTTCATTCACACTTATCTGGTATGACTAGCATTAAAAAAGTATTTAGGATGATGCATATCCTGTGTTGAACTCTGAATAAATGTTCTATACTCTTGATGGTAACAGTGTATTATGCTTTGGGAAATGCTTTAATGTGCATTGTGGTTGAAATATCCTCCCTGGAGGTTTTAAGAATTAGAGAGCAAAGAGAATGATTCTTTTCTCCCTGTCATACAGAAAGTCAGAGGCCTCTTTGTAGTGCAGAGGGAAAAGGCAGGATTTTAATGCCTTTAAAGAAGTTCTATATTACACATAATGTTATCATATTTCAGATATATCCTAGAAGCTGCATGGATGTGTATATTTTATACCTGAAGATTTTGTTTCACTTGTTATATCTTTCTGTCTATTTCTCCTTGCATGCAGAGTATTGTTTCAGTCTTACAGTAGCCTTTCCAAAGCTGATAGTCCTTGACTTACGACTACAACAGAATTTCTGTTGTTAAGGAAGGCAGTTGTTAAGTGAGTCACCCCCAATTTTATGACAATTTTTTGCCATGGTTGTTAAGTGAATCACTTGTCATTGTTAATAACATGGTTGTTAAGCGAATCTGGCTTCCACCCTTAATGTTACTTGTTGGAAGCCAGCTGGGAAAATTGCAAATGGCAATTATATGACCCCATGACACTGCAACCTTCGTAAATATGTGGCAATTGTCAAGCGCCCAAATTTTGAACACATGACTATGGGGTTGCTGTGGTGGTTGTAAGTGTGAGTACCCATTGCAAGTCACTTTTTCTAGTGCTGTTTTAACTTCAAATGTTCGCTAAATTAATGGATGTAAGTCAAGGACTACCTGTACTCTTGAAAAGCTTTGGACAATTCCCCAAAGAGTGTAGTTGGCCATAGCAATCAGAAATGATGAGAGCAGATCTGATATAGCTGGAAGAGTCTAGATTAAGAACACTTCTAATACAATAATCCTGGCTAAAAACAGCCATTCAGAAGGCAAGAGAAGACTTGGGCTTTGTTTCAGATTTTCAAAATCAACACACTGTCCCTTGCAATGCCATGATCCATACTGAAAGCTTGATTTTTGTAATGATTTTCATGGAGGCCAGATGTTAAAAAGGGAATGCAACGCCAGTAAAAACTTGATCAGGGATACAATGTTTTAGACTTCTGGCCTTGAGTATATTTGGGCAAGAATCATTCTGTGGTTAAGTCTCATGTTCTGAGTGTATTGTGAGAATTAGTGTCTTGTGCAAAAAGGACAGGTATGATTACGGATTAAAATAACTTTTGTAAATACTTATTTGTATTTATAAATCAGGGCCAATATCTGCATAATCTGAGGAATCGTTAATGTTCAACACATACATTTCTTTGACTATACATCTTGGGAAACAACGTTGGACTGCTTGCAAGGACAGGGACGTGAAATGATATTGAGAAATCCTGACAATGGACAATTATTAGTGAAATGTTTCCCTCTTTACTGGCCTCAGCCATCTTCCTAGGGTTTTCCTGTGTGGGTGTGTATTGATTTTTGACACTCCATAAATAATGCAAATTAAGCCATGAACCCTAGGAACTGGAAACAGGGCTTTCACTGCATAGTTGATATTAACAAGTTTACATTTTCTCACCTAGTTCAAAGGGATCAATTCCTCTTCTTGACTGGTTGATGTAAGGCACTATGTTGATACTCTAGTCTTTTCTATCTTCCTCAGAATCATGACAGAAGAACCCATGGTCCCTTGGGCTCATGTGAATATTTACACTGATTTGCCTCTTTGTAATGTCTGGCATAGTTCATTTATATAGTCATCTATTTCACAGATTGAGCAATTGAAACAAAACAAACAATAGAGCCTTAAAACATTAAAAACCATTAAAATCATGAATGGGAGAGTCTCACCTACAACATTGCCATACGTTTAGTCTAACTTGCCATGTGGTTTTATGACATAATCCCCACAATCCTATGAGCAAACCTGGCCAATGGACTGCTGCTGAGGAAGTAGCAACTTTAGCTGTAATGGGGGAGATCCAAGCAACCAGAGAAAGCACAAATATCAAACTAGGTTAGTTTTAAGATGAATATTCATACAATTTAATATTTTTCAGAGAGAAAGAGTTTAAAATGAAGTTGCTGGTTCCTATTGTACATGAACATCTAAAATGGTCAATGCTCTGTTTACCTCAAGTGCTCCAACTACTAAAACTGAAGATGCAAGGTCCAGAGTGAGGGAGAAATGAAACTAAAAGAGCTGAAATATGGTGAGGAGAACAGTAGGAGCAACAGGGTAGAAGCCAGTGTGACATTAGTCATCCACTTTGCTTTTAGTTTTGATGTCAGATTTCTGGATATAAGAAACTTGCCTATTTGAATTTTGAGATTAAAGTCACAGAACATTACATATTGCTAGGGTAAAACTAAGCAATACAAGAGTGATGGTTTGACAAAATATGGGGGGAACCCAGGAC
The DNA here is from genome assembly GCF_001527695.2 of Protobothrops mucrosquamatus. Lineage (NCBI taxonomy): Eukaryota > Metazoa > Chordata > Lepidosauria > Squamata > Viperidae > Protobothrops > Protobothrops mucrosquamatus. Next base: position 262,541 of record NW_015387058.1, on the reverse strand, counting down.
AGAAATACCAAGAAGCTCAGTGCAACTCATGAGTAAGAGATTCCATGGAAGCTTTGCAAGAAGTGAGAAGCTTAGGTTTAGGATAGAAAACAAAACTGCTGATGAGCTGACCACATAGGACTGATTAGGGATGGGTACACAGGGCCTATGACCCCATCTCCCCTTTTTTCTCTTCCCTTCCATAGCTTTCTTAACTCTTCTTTTTTAAAAAAAATCATAACAATACAATAGGTACATACAACCAACACAGACTTGTTCTTTGCCTAAATGGACTGGTCCAAATGTATTTGTGAGAACACCAAATCTTGTTTCAGATGGACTTAAGATATGTGAATGGCTAACAGTATCAGTGACAAGCTTATCAGGGAACAAGGCACAACCTCTGGCTAAAGGTTCTATGTTCAGCTCTTCTTATTTTTCTGCCCTAGGTTATGATTCATATTGAATTCATTATTGTAAGATGGTGGGGAGGCTTGAGTGCTTGATGTGTGCGTGCGTGTGTTTAAAACATGTGGAGAGATGTTTCAAAGAGAGCCTTCATTTTCAAAAGGAGTGTATCTTGGTGCCAGTTCATGCAGGACAAATAATGTGAGAAAGAGGTATGACCTTTATGCGCTGTTTTTTAACTTGCCCAAAGCACCAAGGTCTTGCATGCAACCATCTGCATTTAATCATCTCAGTGTGCTTTGGCTCAGGTATGTTCCTTACCCCCTTATCCTACAACCTCTTCCTTCCCTTTCCATTTTGTCATGTTTTTGATTCCTTCAATTTGGTTTTTTTTTTTAAATTTCCTCCAAGTATGATTTGAAACAGATTCGGGTGAATCATCTATTGGTGAGCTAACTAAAAGGAATCACTTCTTTGGAATGATATAGGATGTGGTGCGCATTAATGTAGAGTTGGATAAAAAATGATGTGATTTATTAGGATTCTCCAGTTTTTAACTCTCTTGCAGAATATCGCCCTATTTAAAACAAACTCTGAATTGCAACATGGACTCAATCCCCAAATATTTTAAGGGTCCAGCAAGGCTCCTGCTTGTAAGATCATCATTAATTGTAGCCGAGACTAGACTCATGGGCTTTCTTCTGATATAGCTCTCTTTTGTAGTTCTGTTTCCATAATGAAGGATGAAGGCTTGCTTTTGTCATGTTTTTAATTTATTTTGCTCAACAGTGTGGCTTCTCCCTAGTGGATGTTTACACCCTTCAGATATCTGAAGCGGAATCAAATTGCTTCTTAGTCATCATTTAGCCAGCTTCTTTAATCTTCTTTTTCATGTCGGGCTCCCCAGCTGCTCTCCAGCAATTTTTTCAGGGCTTGTTTGGCCCTATGCCTGCCTCTTGGCATAGCAACATACTGGAAAAGTCCCCTTGCAAGTTTGTTGGTGTTAGAGCCTGCTTGGAGGGGAAAGAGCTACCCTGATGATGACTTTCTGTGTCCTCTGCTTTGGGGGCTGAATTAAGAGGTTTGGGGGGAGAGAGTAGAAGGAATATTTGAATTTTTTGAGATTTACTGTATGTGTCAATATGCAATCATAAACAAATATAACAGATGTTCCAAAAAGCTATTTAACCCCATATGGTTTAAATGGATAACATTAACATTGACCACAAAGGAAATGTATTTAAAAAATATAGTGGCCCAGCTAGGGAGAAAGAGTTGTTGTGGTTTCAAGGGGAAACTGTATTTTATTCCAGATCTGGGAGCAGATTATTCAATTCTCAATGCTTCTCTTGTGTTGGGCTTATGGAATAAAGTAGATACTAACCATCCAGATTCTAACACTCTTCCTTCCAGTACAGGTAATCTTCTTATGACCATTCATTTAATGATTATTCAAAATTACAACTAGGCTGAAAAAAGTGACTTCTGACTTTTCCTCATACTTATAGCTATTGCAGCATCGCTGTCGTCACCTGATCAAAAGTTGGGTGCTTCGCAAGAACATGTATTTGTGGTGGTTGCAGCATCCTGGGGTCACACGATCACTATCTGCAACTTTCATGGACAAGCAAAATGAATGGGGGAAGCCAAATTTACTTAACAACCATGTAATTTGTTTAATGACCACAGAAATGTGTTTAATGACTGTGACAAAAAAAGATTGTAAAATTGGGTGTGACTCACTTAACAACCACATAGTGACAGAATTTCTGATCTCAATTGTCGTTTTAAGTTAAGTACTATCTATATTAGTGTTGAGAACCTCCAAGATGCTAATTTGGAGGGTGGGCAGAAGATTTCTGTGTCATTTTTTTTTAATCTTGAATGGCTCAGAGGCATGTGGCATAGAAATTTAATAAAGAAATAAATTCACATCCATTCATCTCATATGGGATTACACTCTTTTGGATTTTCTCATCTGATTCAGACAGTGGGCTGAACATTCTAACAATGTTCCATCAATTTCCTTGTCATATTCAGACCAATTTCTGCTGAGGTTCATGCTGATGATGATCATCCTTCTGCACCGATTGGATCTTAAGAAAATTTATTCACTTTCTCACTGGCAGGTTTTGCAGGTTGTCTTCATTTCTGGTGCAATATTGTTTAGAAGATAGGCATCAAGACCCTAATCTCATGCATTGTCTCCCATTGAATTCAGGCCAGTTGGCTCTCTGTTCTCTGTGCTATGGAGCAGATCAGGAATCTGTTTATTGTGCTAATCTGGCAGAAACGATGGTTAGGACAAGTCATCCTAGTATCTAAGAATGACATACTTGCAAAGAATCCAAAGACCAAAGCACCCTGCTCACATTTGTTCACATTTGTTTCCATCTCACAGCAGTAACTGTGAGAGAGATCTAGGAGTCACTTAAGTTTGAGCCTGCAGTATGCTTCAGCTGCCAAAAAAGCCAACACAGACCTAGGCTGTATCAAAAGAGGGATAATATCAAGATCACATGAAGTGCTGGTACCGTTTTATACTGCATTAGTGAAACTATACTTGGAATATTGCCTCCAGTTTTGGCCACCACAATACAAAAAAGATGTTGAGACTCTAGAAAGAGTACAGAGAATAGCAACAAAGGTGATTAGGGGACTGGAGACTAAAACGTATGATGAACGGTTGCGGGAACCGGCTATGTCTAGTCTAATGAAAAATAGGACTAGGGGTGACATGATAGCAGTGTTCGAATATTTGAGGGGTTGTCACAGAGAGGAGGGGAGTCAACTATTCTCCAAAGCACCTGAGGGCAAGACAAGAAGTAATTGATGGAAGCTTATCAAAGATAGATCTAACCTAGAATTAAGGAGAAATGTCCTGTCAGTGAGAACAATTAATCAGTGGAGTGGCTTGTCTCCAAAAGTTATCAGTGCTCCATCACTGGGGTTTTTTAAGAAGAGATTGGACAGCCATGTGTCCAGAATCATATAAGGTCTTCTGCTTAAGCAGGGGTTGGACTAGAAGACCTGCAAGGCCTTTCCAACTCTGTTATTCTGTATTCTGTGTTTGTAACAGTTATTGCTTTTGTTCTCTCCTGTGTTTTCTCTAGTAATTTCTACTAAGCCTAAGCCTAAAGTAAATGAAATATAGATTTGCCTGATTGGTGAGATGCGTCTTTTCCCTAATTATTTCTTTTTAAAAGTTAACATTGTAAAATTCAATGCAAACTTATAGTATTAGTGTTAGATTTTTTATGATTTACAGTATTATGTGCTATCAAATCAGTGCTGACTATTAACAACCAAATAATAATAATAATAATAATAATAATAATAATAATAATAATAATAATAATAATAATAAAAAAAAAGTTGGAAGGGACTTTGGAGGTCATCAAGTCCAACCCCCTACTCAGGCAAGTAACCCTATATCAGGGGTGTCAAACTCAATTTCATTGACGGCCGCATCAGCATTGTGGTTGCCTTCAGGGGTGTGTGGCCTACTGGGTGGGCGTGGCCAGCTCTACATCATTCGTGTCAAGGGGGCCTGTGGGGGCCTGGGCAGGAGTGGGACAGATCTGAGGGTCTCTGGCAGAAGGAGGTGGGACTGGGGCAAGCGCCAAGGCATAGTCCATTTCTTCATTCCTGACAAAGGTGACACCTCCCCAGCATGCACCCAGGGGGTGGGGCCGACACAGCAGGGGCTGGTTCCTCGCTGTTTCTAGATGTCCTTGTGGAGCTAAGACTGAATGCGTTTCAGCATAGATGGCCACCACAAAATTGTACATTGGCTCCCTCCTGGCCGGCCTGGGCCAGGGCCAAGGCAGCGGGGGCCGTTCCCTCACTGTTTCCAGGATGGCTTCGCGGGCCACATGAAACCACTTTGCGGGCCGCATCCAGCCCCCGGGCCTTGTGTTTGATATGTCTGCCCTATACCATTTCGGACAAATGGCTGTCCAGTTTCTTCTTAAAAACTTCCAGTGTTGGAGCATTCACCACTTCTGGAGTCAGGTTGTTCCACGGGTTAATTGTTCTAACTGTCAGGAAGTTTCTCCTTAGTTCTAGGTTGCTTCTCTCCTTGATTAGTTTCCATCCGTTGCTTCTTTACTAAGTCTTCTCCAGAACAGTCTGTTCACTATCAAATCCTTCAGATCTTCCACACCTAATCTTAAGCAACAGCCCTTCTGATCTTTTTATGGTGCATCCATTGCTATTATAACTAGGTCCATCCGCCTTGCTGCCAGTTATCCTTATTCTCTTTCTTTCTATATTTTCCAGAACTATGGACTTCTCAAGAAACCTGCATCCAGAATATGATAACTGTTTATCCTTGTGATAAAATATAAGAGTGGTTTTTCATTGCTTTCTCCTACATAGTATATAAATTTTGCCATTGTCATTAAAGTATTTGCCTCCAGCATCTTCCTATATATCATTGCTGCCTGATAGAAGTTTCTGCTTGCTTTAGATGAGCAGCTCGGATGACCTTCATGTCTTGGGTGACCCTGCTGGGAATGCATACTTTTGGCATATATTCCTGGTATTCTGTGCTCATCTCTCCCAGGAATGCCCCCTGTCATAATGAGGCCTCATAGCAGGACTTGAGGGCTTGGGGTTAATATTCCTGATTTGCCACTGTTTGCCAGGACACTCAACTGTGCTCTTGCTATGACAATTTCCCATAGTTTCCTCTGCTAATGACTCTTCCACCTCCTGCAATCACCAGGAGAATGGGGAAAGAAGGAGAATGGTGCTGTGATTGGTGTGTTCTCCTATTGACACTCTAATCTGAGATACTACGGCATCTCCTAGCAGCTCTCAGAAGGCTAACCACAGAGAGCAATAGCCACTTGGTACTTCAGCCTTATTGCAGTCTGAGCAAAGCACAAAAAAGACACAAAAATGCTCTCATTCCATTTGCACAAGCCATCTTCATCCTTGTCGTCAGCAGTAGAAACGTCATCATCAAATCTGTATCCTGCTTTTTTTGTCCACTGAGCACTCAAAATAGTTTACATAATCAACAAAATAAAACAAAAATATTTAAAATACCATTAACAATTAAAATTATTAGATTGAGTTAACTAGCTAAATAGGAAGCCTCAACATGTACCCTAAGAAAGAGTTAGAGCAGAATACACGTCCTGGTGAAGTGCATTCTGTACTTGAGAGCATTAGAGTTGGTTGCACAGTCAGCCAGATGTTTAGACTAGATTTGGAATTTTTATCCAGCCATAGAGTCATTCCCAAGGACCTAGGATAGACAGATGTTCCCACTTATGATATTAAAGGTATCATTGCAGGATGTAAGCTGTTCCAAGTAAAGCTGCCTTTTGCAATTGACTGATGGTGATTTTTCAATGCTGATGATGTTCAAGTGGTGCTTAAAATGTTTTGAGATTGGACCCAGGTACTGCAATGGAGATTTTAACCTGATCATTTTCAACTATTTTTTCAACTATACATTCCCGTCAATTTTTCATTTCTGGCACATGATAATTTTTATAGATGTTCCAGTGAATAATTTTGATGGCTGTGTCATTGTTTCTACTCTTTGTATGATCTTGCATAAGCTGAGTATATGATCAACTATTTCTTCTGCTTCTATGCACTACCTACTCTTTCAATCATTTGAAGATTTTTTAAATTCTGGCCTTGATTGCATTAGTTCAAACAGCTGGCTCTTGAGCAACCATAATCATAGACTCCCATCCCAGTGGACTCTGGAGAAGATGTACTTCCTATGATTATCTATTCACCCACAAGAAGAATTTCTTCTGAACATAGAAGAAGACTTCCTATAGCTGTCTGTCCACCAAGCAGATTTTCTAATGTAAGGTTGTTAGGACAATCTCTCCTGCTGATTCTAGAACTCGGGAAGGCTTGTAATGAAATTAGTGACTGACTCAAATAATCAGGTCCTAAGCTATTTAGACTTTTAAAAGTTAAAGTTAGCATTTTAAATGCAGATCTTTTAACAAGGGAATAACGTGGTCTTTGTATTTTGAGCAGTGTGGTGTTTAGTGGTGAAGAGACTGGCATCCCATTTGAAAAGTTGAGAGTTCAATCTTAGGTAGTGGCAGATGTTCATCTCTTAGGATGTGGCATCAGGAAGGGCATCCCGCCAGTAAATGCTCAGCTCCATCCAGTCGCCCCAACTCTACCCCGAATTAAGAGATGACCAGGTCATAAAAAGGGAGGTTTTTAAAAATATGTCCTTGTATTATGCACCAGTTAATATTCCATCTCTTGTGTTTTACACCAGCTGAACTTTCTGGGCACCCTTCAAGTGTAGTCCAAATACCACACTTTGCAGTAGTCAAGTCAAGATGTAACCAAGGTATAATTAACAGCTTCCAGGTCCAACCAGCATGAATGATTGCAGTTGGGACATATTTATGTAAATGGGCTCATTGCTATTTGGGCATCCAAAGATAATTGGGGGTTTGCTTTTGTGGGGAAATGCAACTCCATACAAATCAGAATTTGGTCTTCCCTTAGTTTTGCCTCTAGTGTCATCTGTCAGTTATTTCCTTCATGCTTTGAGGAATGCAACTCTCCATTCTAAAACTTAGTTCATGTCTGTTTTAAAGTCTGGTTTGAACAGAACTGGAAATAGATGCATTGTATTAGTTTGTGAATGTTCTAAAGTTCTTTGAACCTAAAATTTTATTTAAATGATCAAATCCTGGAATCAAAAAAGATGAACTACACTATTGAAAGTAGAGAAGAAAAATTATAGGGAATGATTGGGTAATTTTTTTTAAAAAAAAATCAAAATAATTCAACAGTAAAAGAAACTCACTACAGCATGCAGAATGTTTTTTTTAAATGGGCACATATGTTCAAAAAGCCTCATATTTTATGGTAGCTTTGTCCATCCTGGCACCTTTTGATTATTGGGGGTGCAATGCCAGAATTTCCAATCACCTGGTAGGCATCAGCTCTTGGCAGCATCAGCCTTTGGCTCAAGGAAGTCCTAATTAAGAACATCTGAGGCAATAGTTCTGTGGAGCCTTTAAGAGGAGGCACAACTGATGCACAGGATATAATGCTCAAGTAAGCTGTATTCAGATGGAAAGGAACAAACTTATTTTCAGATGTGTTCATACTCATAAATGCCCAGCTGGTTTTTATGTGGGCTTCTTCCTTGATGGATGATTCTTGGCAGCTGGTGCCCAGAGGCATTCAGGGAAATGGAAATGACAGGCAGTTGAAGTGTTGCCTAGTAATTAATTTGGCAGCATGTCCAAGTCATTCATTAAACACAATAAAAACAATAAACCATAACTAGCTCAAGAGAAGCACAGAAAAGAGATTTTCATGGGCAACAAATTAAATGGATACACTGTAGGTATTACATGGAACACATGCAAAGACAAGATTATTTCTTATTCTACATTGTGCAGGTGAAATGGTAACGCACAACTATTATGTATAGACTAGCAGAAGTGGACTGTGTTGAGTTGAATTAGAAGCAGAAATGCACTTTTCTCTCTGCCTATAGGCGTCCACAAGCATGATCTCAGGGTGGCTCAGTCGAGGAAGTGATGAGTTTCAGCACCTTGGATGTTTCATAGAGAAAACCTAGTCTGACAACAACTGGTGCTCACTGGGGTTCTTGTTATTTCTTGAACTAGACAATCACATCTTGATTCCATCTTCTTTCTGAGGAATTGAAACCCTCAATTTCAATTTGTTCATTGTTGATGCTAATTGATAGTCATTTGTATGTGTGAGGTTCCTAAATATAAAAGAGATTAAGTTAACTCAAGATGCAGTCTTTGAGATTCCTAGCTGGATGTCAGTGGCCCAAAGGGCTTATAACTAATTAGGTCCTACTCTGGGGTGTTATTAGGACCTGGAATTTCTACTAGAGGTTTCCACTCTTCTTGGTGTAGGCTGATAAAGACTGGAGTCAGGAAAAAATGATTCACGGTGAGACAGATGTCCATAGAACTGCAGCTGAGGTGGTGGGAATGCTTGTTAATAATGTTTTTTTTCCTAAACAAATAATTGAATCACAACAAAATATGAAGTTCCTCTACAGAGTTATATTTTTGTGCATGATACATTCTTAAGAAGAAGTTGGCATTCATTCACAAGTGGCATAATTCTAAGCAAGTAACCTTTTTTTGGCTCAGATAAAAAGAAATAGTAAACCAATGAAATTAAAAGCAGAAAGATCTCTATGGAAAGCATAGATGTCATATTTTGATTAAGAATATTCTTCAAGGGCCAGACAGCACAGAAAGTCTCAGGTCTCCCTGGGATGCTCTGCAGCAACAGCAGCAACAGCAGCTGTTTCTGCTGTGGCTGCCGTTTCTTGTTCTGCTGATCCAGGCATTGCCCATTCTCCTCCCTCTTTAGGGCCTTGGAGAGCATGTGTGTCCAGGGAGCAAGAAGGGTTCAACGTGTCAGAGGTGTGAATTCTTAGGATCTTGGGATACGCATCAGTGGAGGAAGATGAACTTCAAGTGAGCATTCAGTAACCTATCCTGGATTACTGAAGGGCATGTGATCAAGGCCTGGGTATTCTCAAACAAATTCCCTAACCCCCAATCCTCATGGAGAGAAGAAAGGTATCATCAGACAAAAATTTACTTGGCCACAAGTTATATCTGTTGTAAAAAAAAAATAAAGTGGGGTAGAACATTCTTGACCCAAGATGCTGCGTCAAGGAAGACTAAAAAATAGATACAGTCTCCCTTGATTTGAGTTGAGACTCTACCAGGTACCTTGACCCATCCATTTTGCTTTGTGGAATGACATAGAAGTAGCTTGCCATTGTCTTTTTTTCAACTTTCCAACCTGGTCCACTACCTCATGTGGTTCATATTTTCACCTGTGCTACAAGCTGTGCTAAGCATCTTATCTCTTCTTATCTCTACAAAAGATAAATGAAAGGAAAGTGAGGATAGGACATCAAAGTCTTCTTTTCCTAGAGAAGGCATTTCTGTTGCTCTATTTCTCTCTTTTTATTTCATTTCATTTTATTTTATTTCATTTAAGGCATTGTTTCTCAACTTTAGCAGCTTGAAGATATGTGGACTTCAACCTACTGACTGGGGAATTCTGGGAATTGAAGTTCCTCACATCTCCATGCTGCCAAGGCTGAGTAACACTGCCATAGGAGGTAGACTGACTATTACAGAGTTGGAGCTGAATCCGTTGGTTGTGAATTGAAGGAAGCTGGACTACTTTTTCTGAAAAACCCCAGTCTCTATTGAAATGCTTTTATTGATTTTTCAACCAGTTAAAAATCGCATTTTCCTCCAAGGAGTTGAAGGTGTAAGTCAACTTGTGGCTGCAAAATAAATTGAATGATGTTTGAGAAACAGTTCAGTTCCCCCACCCCTTATTATAAGGCATCCACAAAAAGAGCAATTTCAATGGAGGAATGGTGGGCTGTGGAGCTTTCCCCTTTATTTTCTATGGGTCATTTCATTTTGCAGCAGTTTCTTTCCTGCAGAATAATAGATCCAAGATTCCTTTATTCTTCCCATTAAGTCATTGACTGATTGATTTGTGGGAAAGGCAGCTCTGCCTGCAGTAAGACTGCTTTGAGTTGTTTACTAATTTAAAGCGTGACACCAACCTCTTAAATGGTATCCAGTAGGCAGCTGGCAGTCAAAGCAGAGTTTTCAATACAAAAATCATGTAGTCTCTGTAGTTTACATTAGTAGAAAGCCTAGCCATTGTGTTTTGCAGAAGCTGTAATTTCTGAAGAATTTTCAAGGGCAGCCACACATAAAGTTCATTGAAATGGGCCAGACATGCTGTAACCAAGTCCTAGATAACTGCTACTAAGTCTGACTGGCTCAGGAATGATTGCAGTTTGCACTCTAGCTGCCTGTTGCATGGAGATGTTCCTCACAACATCTATCATCGGCTGAACCATTGACAGGTGGGGTTCAGGAAGCACTCCCAAATTATGAACCTGCTGTTTCCAAAAAAAAAAAAGACTTCACCTTAATACCCCTGTCAGGAATTTTCTTTACCAACAGTATCTCCAACATGTCTGGACTTAGTTTCAGATTGTCCTGTCTCATCCAGTCTATTATTGAACTAGTATAAAATTCTCGGGTATTGATTGCTTCCTTGGAATTAGATGGTGGGAGCAGTATAGCTGGGTGCTATCAGCATACTGATGATATCCCTCTCTAAAGCTCTAGATAATCTTTACCTTAGTAGTTTCAGGTAGATGTTAAATAGCATAGAATCAAGAGAGAAACTGTTGGGCCAATGACCTAGGTATTGAATTGTCCTCCCCCATAACATCCTCAGGCCCATACCAATAGGACAGAACAGAATAGGACCCCACTTCAAAATAGGATTCAGAGACTCAACACTATCTGAAGGCCTAAAAAATAGTAATTAAAAAGCCAATAAGAAGTCCAGGAAAATGTAAAATGTCTGTGGAAAGAGTTGCTTCAATAACTGAGTGAATTGTCCCAACTCTCTCCAAACTCAAGACATAGCTACTAGAATTCCATGTTCTCCACCAACCTTCTCAAAATCTGTTGCTATATAAAAGCTGATGTCTTCTCTTCCCACAAAGAGTTTTATGTATATAAGTGTTATGATAAGGGGAAAAATACTACTTTTGATTGTTTAAAGACATTGCATTTGATTGTTCTATATTTCAACCTGTATCATATGTTGCATAATGTATGGTGCCCCATCACTTGCTTCTACATCTAAACATGATTGGCATATTTTAATATGAATTTCATTCTTTTCTGAAAATAACACCCCTATACAAATAATGAGCTGTCCTGTGTCATAATTTCAAAAACAGGCAATGATCCTTTCCTGCTGATAGATGAGGGAACA
>NW_015387058.1:249269-250747 GCF_001527695.2 Protobothrops mucrosquamatus | reverse complement strand
ATATAATTTTAATAAATAAGTAAAATAAATTAAAATATTTATTTTTTTAGACCCGGTAGGATGACGTCCATGGCTAGAATATAGCAACCGAAAGATTCAAACTTGTTCAAAACAAATAGAAGCAACAGAAGTTACACCGCATGTTAAAAAAAATACTGTTGTTGGTGTCTACAATATTGTAATCTCAGCTAGACAAATGATGTTAATAATGCCTTTCTGAAATCATATTGCAAATCTGTCAAAGAGCCATGAAATTGCAAGGATGCAGATATGCAATACCCTAAGATTTTGCCAAGCCTGGTCCTTCTAGCAAATTCCAGACGTGTCTTTCTGATACTGTTCTATTTTAGAGGGTTAAGAAAGATGGCGAGATAGGCAACACATAAATTTAAGAAATAATTTATTAACAGGGAGGATTTAATTGAGGAAACAGCAACAATGTGATGAAGTGTCCACATACTGCTGGTCTTGATTTCAAGGAAAACTAAAACCGGGGGTAGTCATATACAGATCTTGGAATTCAAAAGTAGATGGCCATAAATCCAGAAAGTAACCACAAGCAGAAACATGTGATAGGAAAAGCTAATGGAAAAAAGAGCTCAAGGTGGTAAAAAAATCCCTAAGGGAGGTAAAAGTAAAATTGCAAACAATTCCTTTGAGGAAGAAAAATGGAGACTTGCTGGAGTCTACATGACAACCCAAAAAACATTGTGAAGATCTGAAAACAAAAAAATATACATAAAGAGGGAATCTGAAAGAGGGCAGCCCACAAAGGAAGAGTGCAGTCAGGTAACACAGAATTGCAAAGTTGGAGTCAGGAAAGTGAAAGGGCAGAATGAATTGAGATTATTTGAAGGATGCTAAGAATAATAAAAATGGTTTCTTTGGGCATCTTCAAAGGAAAAAAAAAGAATCAGAATATCAGCTGCTCAATAAAGATGGCAAAACACTAACAGATAACAAGAAAAGGCAGCATGTCATGACATATGGGAATGACCTTGGGAGACCTGGCTAAAGACCAATCAGACAAGCGAGAATAAATCCCACAGCTGCATAGTGGGTGGAGAAAGGTTCAGGAGGAATCCTTCCTGATCATTGGGCTGTAAAGATGATGGCGGGAGAATTATGCTTTTAGTCTTGCAAGACTGATGTCAATCTTACCAGGTAGACCATACAGGAAACAAAGCTAGATACGCTATTGTATTATAAAGCTACAATAAAATGGAATGAGCTTAATTTATTTACCGTATATACTCGAGTATAAGCCGAGTTTTTCAGCCCATTTTTTGAGCTGAAAAATGCCCCCCTAGGCTTATACTCGGGTCAATATTTTCCCCCAGTTCTTTGTGGACTTACAATATCCGAGCACCGTTTAAAGAGATGCCGAAGGAAGACGGTGCCCAACTGCGCGCCTTTCCCCCTTGGCGGGGTGGTCTTTTGCAAAGTCTTTTGCTCGGATATTGTAAGTCCACAGCAGC
>NW_015387058.1:244358-247088 GCF_001527695.2 Protobothrops mucrosquamatus | reverse complement strand
CCTTTGTGCAAAGTGCTACAATCGCGCGGTTACCAGAGGGGTGGGGTTGCAAAGAGGCCGATTAGCCCAGGCGGAAAAATGTGTGTGCTGAAAAATGCCCCCTCGGCTTATATGCGAGTCACCATTTTTTCCCAATTCTTTGTGGCAAAATAGGTCCCTCGGCTTATAGTCGGGTCGACTTATACTCGAGTATATACGGGTAGCTAATATTTATCTTATGCCACTTTCCAATATATATTTAACAAATTTCTCTCTTTTTCTCTTCCCTCTAATTCTCTTAGGATAGCAGTATAACTGTAATTGTAGTATAATTGTCCATATACTATAGAGTGGGCATATTAAGGAAGTCACTGTCTTCTCTACAAATGCAATTAATTACAATAATTGATTTCCATATGGTTATTTGCTTGAGTTTGTAAAGTAAACTTGTTAACCCATTTACATATTAATACTTGAAGTTACTTCTTTCCCATTGCATGTGAATTTGAATGCCTCCCCATTATTTGTCAGGGCATGTTTGTTTTGGTATAGATTTTATTTTTTTTATAGGGTTAGGAATAGGGTGGGGTCGGGGTTGGGGTTGGGATTTGGGTTAGGGTTAGGATTAGGGTTAGGGTTGGGGTCTTTCCAAATAACATTCTCAATATTTAGCAAACAGCATAATGTCTGGGTTCATGTGTTTAACAAACAATAATAAATAATAGTTAGTTATCATAACAATATGTTAATTAATCACTCAATAGCCTTCTTCTTGCTAATATATATTCAAAATTACATATCACATTCCTTTCTCTCTAACTTGTTTTTCTAGCCATTGATAGAAATTATCCCATGTTCTAAAGTACACTGAGTCTTCTTTCTCTTTTATCTTTAAAGTCAATCTATCCATTTCTGCACACTCTAGAATTTTCTTAATTAGTACTTCTTCAGCTGGTAAATTTTCATTTTTCCAATGTTGGGCAAATACAATTCTTGCTACCTACCGTTAATACGTGTAGTATTAAATATCTGCAATATATCTCATAACTAGCTCCTATTATTCCTAACAAAAATACTTCTGGCTTAAAGTCTATTTGTTTTTTAGTCATTTTCTCCAACCATAAATGTATTTTAACCCAAAATCTTTTTGCTTTAGGGCATATCCACCAGATATGATAATAAGTACCTGGTCTTTGTTTGCATTTCCAACAGTTGTCTGAAGTATTTTTAAACATTTTTGCTAATCTCACTGGTCATGTGCCATCTGTAAAACATTTTATATAAGTTTTCTTTATATGCCACTGCTTTAGTTAATTTAATATTTCTTTCCCATAACTTTTGCCAATCTTGTAATTCTATATTATATCCAAAGTTCTTTGCCCATATTATCATTGTTTCTTTTACGTGTTCTTCCTCCATCTTTAAGTTTAACAGAAATCTACAGAGTTTCTTAATCAACTTTTCATCTGTTTTTAGCAGTATCTGATCAAATTCTGTCTGTTCTTTATAAAATCCCATTGTTTTAACATCTTTTTCGTATCTCGTTTGAATTTGCAGATATGGCCACCATGCTAGATCAATACCTTGTTTTTGTAAATCTTGTCTGTCTTTCAATTTTCCTTCATTGTCCAAAATATTTTTATAAGTCACAACTTTATCATAGTTGATTAAATTTGGGTAAGCAAAAGCTTCCATTGTTGAAAGCCATTCAGGTATCTTAATATACATTTTTTCTTTTATTTTTCCCCATTCTGAAAAAAGTGCATTCCTTATAAAATGGTTTTGAAAGTATCTATGTATTTTATTCTTCCCATACCACAGAAAGGCATGCCAACCAATTTGTAGGTCATGCCCCTCTAGGTACAATAGTCTTTTGTCTCTAAGCATTATCCATTCTTTAAGCGATGTTAAAATAGTTGCTTGGTAGTATAACTTCCAGTCTGACAGTCCAAATCCTCCACTTTCTTTCGCTTCTTGTAACATTTTCACTTTAATTCTAGTTTTTTTTCCTTGCCAGATAAATTTCAATATTATTGTATTCAGTTCATCAAAAAAGGCCTTTCCCAGCCTTACAGGAATCATTTGAAATAAAAAGAGTATTTTTGGTAGGACATTCATTTTCACTGTTGCTATTCTACCCAACACTGAAAGTTGGAAGTTTTTCCACTTTTCCAAATCCAATTTTATTTGTTTTAGCAGTCTTACATAGTTATCTTCTTTTATTGTTACACATCTTGCTGTTAGATAAATTCCCAAATATTTAACTTTTTTAACTATTTGAAGATTTGGTTTTTTGTTAGTTGATTTTTTTGTTTTTCTGTTAGATTCTTTGTTAGCACTTTAGTCTTTTTTCTGTTTATTGTCAATCCTGCCTCTTCTACCAAATTTTTCTATTTTCTCCAGAAATTTGGTGCTTGTTTCCAATGGATCTTCCAATATGAAAACCAAATCATCTGCAAATGCTTGTAGTTTATATTTTTCATCTTTTATCTCCAGTCCTTTAATTTCTATATCTTGTGTAATGTTTCTATTCAGTACTTCCAATGTTAGTATAAATAGTAATGGAGATAGTGGGCATCCCTGTCTTGTGCCCTTTTTAATATTGAAGTTTTCTGTAAGATCTCCATTTACAATTATTTTGGCTGTTTGTTTACAATAAATTGTTTTGATTACATTTATAAAAAAATTTCCAAAGTCCATTTCTGAAAATTGCTGAAACATAAATTGCCAGTTTACATTGTCAAACACTAT
>NW_015387058.1:237680-244022 GCF_001527695.2 Protobothrops mucrosquamatus | reverse complement strand
CCTCTATAATCTCCATCATTGATATTTTCCCATTTAATATGTTTTGAATATTCTCTGAAATTTTTGGTAAGTCTGCTTTTTTTAAGTACTGCTGTATTTTTTCTTTTGGAATTTCTTCTGCCTTATAAAGTATCTCATAATAATCTTTAATAATTTTTTTAATTGTATCATTTTGAAACTGTAATTCACCTTTTGGATCTTGCAGCTTGTTTATCAATTTTTTCTCTTTTTCTTTTTTCAGCCTATATGTTAACCATCTCCCCGGCAAGTCATCTTTATTGGGTTATGATCTGCCTAAACATTAGTTTCTATCTCAATTTCTTGTATCATTGTATTAAGTTCCAAAGCTGTCCATATCATATCAATTCTAGACCATGATTTATGTCTATATGAGTAAAATGTATATTGTAATTTCTTTGAATTTTTCTCTCTCCATATATCTTGGATACAGAGGGCATGTTTTGAGCTAATAAGAAATATCTTCTTCTTGGAAATCAATTGCACCTTTTTGCTGTCTGCATGCTACAGATTATTTAGTTTAGCTTCAAAATGCAACTAGACAACAAACATGAGTTTCTTATAGATATATGGATAGGCAAATCATGGAGATAGTATACTTGGGGTCCCTATTGCACTGATTATATTATATAAAATAATAGAATATACAGCAGTGGTGGCGAACCTATGGCATGCATGCCAGAGGCAGCACTCAGAGCCCTCTCTGTTGGCATACGCACCACTGCCGCCAGCAGCAGGTCCATCAGGCCACCACTGCTGCCTGGGGCAGGAGCCCTGCCCAGCACAAAGGAGGCGAAGTGGCCGACTAGCAAGCTCGAGTAGAGGTGGTAGAGCAGAGGTCACCAACCATTGTCGATTGGTGAACTGGAAGAAAAGGGAGGGGGAAGCATTTTACATGCATGCATGCACGCACGGGGCCACGAGCATGCATGTGCTGCAAATGGGGCAGGGCTAGTGCCTGTGTGATACTCACTAGTCCTGACCCATTCTTGCGTGGTGCAGTGCCTTGTATCTGCACCCTGAGGTGTGGCAGTGGCCGTTTTTGCGCCTTGCAGCACGGTAGCCCATTTTTGTGCCCCCGGTTTTTGCATGCCAGAGGCGGCACTCAGAGGCACCTCCCTGTCCCCCCCCCCCGAGGGCACCACAATGCTGATGTGGCCCTGGCACTTTGCGATAAATAAGTGGGTTTTGGGTTGCGGTTTGGGCACTCGATCTCTAAAAGGTTTGCTATCACTGATATACAGTATACTATATATTAACAGAATAGAATAACAGAGTTGGAAGGGACCTTGAAAGTCTTCTGGTCCAACCCCCTTCTCAAGCAGGAGACTCTATACCAGGGGTAGTCAACCTTGGCTCTTTTATGACTCGTGGACTTCAATTCTGGGAGTTGAAGTCCACGAGTCATAAAAGAGCCAAGGTTGACTACCCCTGCTCTATACCATTTCAGAAAAATGGTTGTCCAATGTCTTCTTAAAATCATCCAGTGATGGAGCACTACAACTTCTGGAGCCAAGTTATTCCACTGATTAATTCTTCTCACTGTCAGGAAATTTCTCCTTGGTTCTAAGTCGATCCTCTCCTTGATTAGTTTCCGTCACCCCTAGTCCTTCTTTTCATGTATCGTGCAGTTGTTGATTTTTCTACCAGCATTATTCCTTCTTGCAATCATTAATTAGATTAGTTTAATATTCAAAAAATGCCTAGAAATAATCTGGGTTATTTTCAGATTGAGTCCACTCTCCTTGCCCCACTCCTTCCAATAAGATCTGATCTATACATTGCAAGTGCCTATAGACTGGTATCTCATTATCTTGTATCCACAATGTGTGACTGCTATGCAATTTGGAAGATTGAGAATATACATATCTACCAGCAGGGTAGTAAAAATCTCTTCAAGAGTTGGGATTGGTTAACATAGATTCATCATTCATCAATGATTATGCAGCATGAAATAAGATTGTGCATGAATGAGCTATCATAAATCTCCTGCCACAGGCGGAACATTCATACCATTTCATATTTACACTTTCAAGTTGTCAAGCGCAACATCATGAAATATATGTACCTGTGTGAACATTTACCAATCAGGATTATGAGCAAATGTATTTGGTTTAGACTCAATGAACGTCATTTATGGCAGAGGACCTTGAATCATGTCTACATTCAATTGTGCATTATAATTACAACAAATGTACTTCATTTTGACATAGTTATTACTATGTTTCTTGTAGTCTCTGGCTGTCTTGTTCTATATTGTCTTTGGAGTGTCTTGACCGCCTATTATTATTATCTCAGCTCTATGGCCAGTATACAGAACAGCTTCCCAGTCTTTCCCAGAAGGAAGCAGCTGAACTTCTGAATAAGAAGTCTCCAGACCCCTTGGAACAGAGAAGGCATGCTGAACTCAAAGAGGAGAGCTACTCTAAGTATCATGGTAAGCCCCAGTGAAACTGGCACTTCCAAGAAGCTCACTGTAGCTTCAGGGTAAACTGCACTGGAGTTTATTGCATATGGTGAGAGGGAACAATGGAAAGAAAGAACATAGAATGGAAGTTTTGATGCTTTAATTCTGTAGTTCTCATATTTTCTATTTCACATATCTTTTAACTGTTCCAATATATCAAAAAAAATCCCTCCATGATTGTGGCTGTGAGTGCATTTGGGGCAAACTACACATTGCATGTAATCTTAAGGCCTTTCATGAATGAAAACTATTTGAACTGGGAGACTTTGAAGTTGAGAAAAGGGACATAAGCATTTACTCCAAGATCTCTTCTTCCCTCAGGTTTTCTCAATGAGAAGGTCAGGAACATCAGACACACTTCTTTAAAGATTCTTACCCACAAATAAGATGAAACATTTCCTGACACTGTCCAACAACACGGAAGAATTAGGTTTGCTTTTGGATGATAGAACATATAGTTTGTGTAAAGCAGTGTATCTCAACCTTAGCAACTTTAAGATGTCTGGACTTCAATTCCCAGAATTCCCCAGTCAGTTATAGGAATTCTGGGAGTTGAAGTCCAGACATCTTAAAATTGTTAAGGATGAGAAACACTGATGTAGAGCATGGGTGTCAAACTCGCCGCATCACGTGCATTGCCAGAGCTGAGGTGGGCGCAGCCTTTGTATAATGCAACCTGGCCTGTGGACCGGCAGTTTGACGCCCCTGATGTAGAGCAATAGTGAAGCTCATTCTTGATTAACAAACGCATTAGCATTCTCAAGCAATTCTGTGAAAATACATGTTGCATTTTGAAGAATAAAGCATATCTGCTTTGTTCTGGGTTGGATACGGATTTCTTTTCAAAAACTAACAAAAAGTAGGTTAAGAAAATTTTGTCTGCTATTACTAACTGCTTCCTTGAGGAGCACCAGATCAGATTTTAAGATGTTTCAGCAGTCATTGTTTGAAAAGAAGCATGAACCCCAATTCACAGTCCTGCTTTCCTGCTAACCCACTTCCCCCCACCCTTGCCCAGTTCCTCTGGGTATTGTGATCAGTGGTTTGGGGCACAAATAGGGATGAGAAATTGGCACAAGACCCTCATTAGAATTTGGAATATAAAACAAATGGAGAAACGACACAGTTGCTTTTTCTTCAAATAAAAATGACCACTTAAATACATTTTAAAAAGAAAGCTGAAGAATGCTGTGTTTTGGCTATTTAGCTCAGGACCTGAGTCTAAAGCCGTAGAATACTTGATTTTTTTAAAAAAAGGTTACTAAGAAAATTAGGCAATATATGATAACGCTACTTCTGCATACATAAAGGTTAATTAATGAGAAATCAGAAATTCAAACATATTCACAAAGGGCCTTGTATTAGCAATGCTGAAGAGTAGGAGCTAATGACCTATTAAAAATAATGCCATATGCTATTTACTGTATTTCGCCTGTATTCTCAAAGCACTGTGGGCTAAGTAACTTTTTCTAATTCAGATTGGACATCAATGTAAGAATTTTTTTTCCAGTTAAGTGAAATGGAGAATGTTTATTTTACTTTTGTTGTTTTAAGCCTACAGTTTGCTATTTTCAGTGAGTCACATAGCACATGCTTGATAAAATATGAATCAGGGCACTTTAAACCTAATGAATTTACTGGTGCTTATGTTCTTCAACATCTCTGAATTAAGGAGAGTTCTGCAAGCTTTAAATGTATCTCCATCTGTTTGGAAGGAAATGACACAATCTGGCATGATTTAAGTTCTCTCATCCTGTTGATTTCAGTGGAAGTAATTTGACACATTTATTACAGTGTCATACAGTTCCCAGTGTGTGATATATAGAACTATAAAATAGTAACTTTGGTGGAAAGTTTACCACTATTTAAAAGACCTTCCTTTTCTGCAGCCTGTACTAAAAGTATCAAGAAATATGTTACGAAGAAACTGGGAGAAGACTGGATATTCTTGATTCTTTTGGGTCTGGTCATGGCACTAGTCAGTTGGGGGGTGGATTACACCAGTGCCAAAAGCTTGCAAGGTAAGTTGGATCACGTTCTGAAGAAATGCTACAACTTAAAAACACACCTACTCTGTTTCTTTATTAAAGCAGTATCATTCACAATTGAAACCAATGGAAATCCCCAACAAACATATCACATAAAGAGTCAAACAAGACAGAGTAGAGAGATACTTTCTTGAAAGCACAGCTGATTGAAAGAGAAACTCGGAGGTAGTTTTGGTCATGGAAGGTGTGCTTGTTTGTTTTCTTTCCTACTGTTTGCTCTTTCCAAAAGCAAACATTGTGCTTTTCCTCTTAAGGTCTGGGTCTTTTACCAGGCAGGTAGATATCTCTCATTCCGAGCGAACATCTGCTATCCAAACAAGGAATGAAATGGCCTTGGAAAGCTGCTGCATTTGTTCATTAGGCTGGATGTTGGGTTGCTGCTGATCGTAGAAACTGATCTGGGTTGCCTCCAGATCGGCCATTCAGTGATCCTGCCCTCTTTGAACCCTGCACAGATCCTGACAAAATGCCCTTCCACAAAAAGAAAAGGAAATGCTTGTTACTGATTTCTTCTATCCCACCCTGCCACTTGACACAAGTCATTTGAAAATATAGATCAGTGGTGGCAAACCTATGGCACGTGTGCCAGAGGTGGCACTCTGAGCCCTCTCTATGGGCATGCGCACCATTGCCCCAGCCCCGCCTCCTCCACGGCCCCCTCCTCACCAACAGACCCCCGGAGGTGAGTCACCCATGGGCATGGCCCGCACACAGCAGCCCAGCCAAGGACATGGCAGCCAGGCAGTGGGGACAAGACTCCGCCCTTGCACCCCATCGTGCGCAGATGATACTGTGGGGCGCAGGCAGAGGGCGTGGCTGCCATGGCACTGCAGGGCTGCCTGGGTGATCTGCGACGGGCCATGGAGGCGGTAGGTGGTCCTATGGACTGGCAGAGTGGGACAGGGAGGTGGGCGGGTGGGAGCGGGGGCAGGGCGGGTTTTGGCACTTGATGTCTAAAAGATTCGCCATCACTGATATAAATGGAGGTAGGAAAGACTGCAGAGTAAGATTGGAAAATGTTCTTGCCTTGTTCAGTTAGGCTCTGCTAATTTACATTTGGTTATCATTCTGGTAATGGGCTGAGTCCGGCCAATGATAACTCCTGCATGGGTTGAATTTGTTTTTTGGGGGTTTCTGTTCAGGTGCTATAATCACTCACATCTATTGTTATTTCTCCCCTACAGCTTACAAGTGGATGTACAAAGAGATGCAGCCCAACATCCCTATGCAGTTCCTGGCCTGGGTCACCTACCCTCTCATCCTTATCCTCTTTGCTGCCCTCTTCTGCCAGCTTGTCTCTCCACAGGCTGTGGGTGAGGAATCAAAGGACAGCGGGAAGCTATGTCTGTTCATCTCAGGCCCCAAACCACATGACCAGAGCAGACTTGTTTGTCAATTCCAGTTATAGATGAAGTCCCCCTGCCTGTCTTTTTGCCTGCCAGTTCATCACCCTATGCCCATTCTTAGGGCAAAATGGGTACACAGTCAAGGAGCACTGATTCTATTATGTCCATGTAACTTGTGCTGTTTTTATCAGTACCCCAGGGTTTTTTTACATCGGGAAGAAGGACAAGGAGATATTTACTTCAGGCAGATAGGACACTTTAATATCTCCCATTAATTCTTATTCTTAATTCGTATTGTTGAATATTGATTAGTTTGTATCCTGCCTTTGTTATTTTTACAAATAACTCAAGGTGGTGAACATAACCAACACAACTTCCTCCTCCTATTTTCCCCATAATAACAAACCTGTGAGGTATGCTTCCTATCTGATTGAGATCAACCTGGGTGTCACCTAAGAGAGAT
>NW_015387058.1:192077-237621 GCF_001527695.2 Protobothrops mucrosquamatus | reverse complement strand
TACTGTAAGTGATGGCAGGTATCAGCTTGTAGACAAAGGCGGCAAAGAACTAAAGGATTCTAGAGTTAAATTCAGAATAGATCAAATGAAAGAGAAAAAAAACAGAGCATCTGAAAGACACAGTAAAAAAGCCAAGAAGGAAATAAAAAGACATCCTCTCCGGCTGCCAACACCCAGAGAAGCAGGGATTAACACCAGATAACAATCAGGCAAAAAACAATACACTAACCAAGGAGAAAAGCACACCCCCAGCAAACTGGCAGGGCAAGCTATTGCACCTAAACAGGCAGTAAAACCCACTCTCACTTGCATTAGTTAGTAATGAAACATCTACAAACAAACAACCAAGATCAAAAAGAATGAAAGACTCCATAGTTCAACCCTGAGCTACACCTATTCTCTTCTGTTGGTATCACTGAAATAAATGAGTGGGAATGTTTCTGAACTAAACTATTTTCCCCACTGGAGCACTAAACTAGCCAGTTCTCTGTTGCTGGCTGTAAGACAATATCTTTAATTAGTCTGACAGTGTCAGACGCTAGCATTTCTTTAGGTCATTCCCTTCCATCTAATTAACAGAGAAAGGCACAAGCTCCTCCTTACATCAGCAGCAGAGGCACATGGATGATGATCATTGCAACTCTTGCTTCTGGTGGTTCCATTAGTTTTTCCCCCAGAAAAAGCTTTTGAGCCAAAGCTATTGTCAAACCAAAGACATAAAGCACAGGAACATTGGATGATACCAGCATCTCAGGAATTGGACGATAGTATAAATTGGATAACAGTACTTGGATTGCAATTCCACATTTGCATTATGGCAAAACAAGCAGAGGAGTGCAACTAACTGGTTTATTTCAAGCAAGAAATAGGCTCAGCTCAAAGAGCAAAGGGAAGGGAGGAATTGCAGCTACATGGGTATACTGCTTCCTGTCTTGATAAAGGTAAGGTGACCAACTTTTTTACAATGAGAAGGAGGACACAAATAAATTGAAGAAAAAAAAGTGAGTCTAATGTGTGCGTGTGTGCTGTGTTGTGTTTCGGTAAGAAGTAAACAAAGCCACTTGTGCGCGGCACACTCTCTCAAAATAATTCTCCTGTGCGGAGCGCATGTGTCTCATAATTGCGTCTCACTGCACTGTACCGAGCCTTGACGAATCGTCATGTCAAATACAAATATGTCATATCACACGCAACGGATCGGATCGGCATCGATTGAATACAGAGATTTACAGATTAGTCTTCAAATATCGAAAAGGAGGACATGTAGGAGGACACTTTTCGAGAGAGGACAGAACTTACAAAAGAAGAACTGTCCTCCCTAAAGGAGGACGATTGGTCACCTCAATAAAGGAGCAATCTGGGAAGCAGTCAGGGAGAAAAGGAATAGAAACACACAGGAGGCCTAGTGAGCTGAATGCAACCAGAAGCTGCAGAAACGAGCTTACTTATTAGAAGCAACTAAGCTACACCCACCTGCCCAGAGGCCTGGGGGACCTAAGTGCAATCCCTCCCTTTAATTAAGGACTCCCAAATCCAGCTCCCGGTGCTTTCCATCTTCCCCACTACACCTGACCATCATGGACAGAAGTTGGATCTGTGGACTGGATAGCACAAAAGAGCGAAGATGCTGAAATAGTTTCAGTTCAATGTAGGAAGGGGGAGATTGATCAGAGGCCGGCTGGAGGCACATCCTTTGCTGTTGGCCTGCACTGTGATGCTGCTACTCAGCCTAGTTCTTATCAGTTATTTATTTATACACACACACTCTCTCTCTCTCTCCTGCAGGGCCCTTTTGTGCACATTGCAAGCATCTGTGCTGCTGTTCTCAGCAAGTTCTTGTCTATCTTCTGTGGGGTTTATGAGGTAAGTGTTCTGCATGCTCCATCTGGTTTGAGAGTGCGATTGCTGGGGGAGAGAGCATTATAGACTATTGATGATGGCAGCAGAACTGAGGACATTAAAATGAAACAGTAAGTTCAGGAACAAGAAGCTGCACAACACAGGAAAGGACAGAGAGAGGAGTATTAGGTATCTCGACTGTAATTATGTCCAGCAAAACATGGAGGAATCACTCAAGAATAATGTAGTGCAATTGTAATTGTACTGAAAAAAAATCAGGAGCAATGTTTGGCTTTATTTCTGTGTAAATAAAAGTTTGGAATTAGTTATAGGGGAACAATTTGAAGAGGCAAACTGGCAGTCTGGGATGGGCTTTTAATATTCTGCACAGTTTCCTATCCTCACTCTAAGACTGAATTTTACTTATCCTGTGGAGTATCAAATCATTGCGCCTTTTCTCCTGATAAAAACATAATTCCAAACTTTTGCAAACACAAATATGCAAAAGAGCCAAATATAAACAAGACTGGCTATATCTCTGTCATATATGCTGGTTGTAAAAAGACCAGCATAATTTGGGACTGAGGGTCTTTACTTCAGTCGTTACCCTTATGGAACAGAAGTGGTTGAATAGATGTAAATAAGAATGACTTCCCCCTCCCCATTCTTGTATTAAGAGCAGATTAATTGAGAACAATTAACATGCAAACTGCGCTTATAGCTATGGCTGTTGTAAGCAGCTATGTCTTGAAGGCTGTGATTCTAGAAGTTTCTTGCTTCTAACCCTAGCTGCAGAAGTAAAATAAAGCAACAGCTTTATGACTCGGCCATGCTGTATTCTTCCAGTGGCTGATAACAAACGCTAGCCTTAGATGATTTATTTTAGGAGTCATCTAATCAATCTCAATATTAATAAATAAGACTAATGCAAAGAGAATACAGGAAATGGGACCAAGGCAGGAAGAGACTGAGTTCTTGTAGATCCTGGCTGCCCTTGCTACTAAAGCCGACTGACAAGGCTCTAAAAAAAGGCTGGCTTTGCTGCTGGCAGATGCTTAGCATTGAGCAGCAGGAGAAGAAAGGACTAACTCTTGCCTGTGCTCACTCTAACCCTGGCATGCCTCTCTCTGGCTGGGCTCTTTGTTCCAGAACATGCATAGGCAACTGGACTTCCTGGTGGCCGCTTGCGCAGTTGGCGTTGGATGTTGCTTCGGGGCCCCTCTTGGAGGCAAGTGCATTCCTGTGATCATACAACATGCTGATGCTCCAGGCTGAGGACATTTCTGGAAGGAAAGATGTGTTTTCTTTGTAACAGAGACAAGAACTCTTTAAGGCACAATGGTGCCGCTATTTTATTTCATGTAACCTTGCAGGGAAATGAAAAAGAGCTGAATGTGCATCCTGTGGAAATCCACAAGTAGAGGTGGTGCATGGGATGGACAATCAAGAAATTATTTCCATGGCAATTACATATATTTCTGTTTTCAAGGTCATGTTCTTCTACGTTTTAGGCAGTACCTAGAGAAAATGACTATCCCAGTGGTGGCGAACCTATGGCACGCGTGCCAGAGGCGGCACTCAGAGCCCTCTCTGTGGGCATGCATGCCATCGCCCCAGCCCCGCCTCCCCCAGCAGCCCCCTCCTCACCAGCAGCCCCCCTGGAGGAGAGTCACCCCTGGGTGCGGCACACACGGAGCAGTGCAGGCAAGGACATAGCCAGCCAGCAGGGACAAGACTCCGTGCTCGCACTCCATAGCGTGCAGATGATGCTGCGGGGTGTGGGCGGAGGGCATGGCTGCCATGGCACTGCAAGGCTACCTGGGCGATCTGCTGTGGTGGGCCATGGAGGTGGTGCGTGGCCCTGCAAGCGGGCAGGGCAGGGGGCGGGCAGGGGCGGAGCAGGCAGGATGGAAGGCGGAGTGGGGGCAGGGGGCGGTTTTTGGGCACTCAGTCTCTAAAAGGTTCGCCATCACTGGACTATCCCCATTATCTCCCCCATTTGTTTTTGTTTTTTTAAGGAAAATAGGGACTTTAATTAAAATGCGTTACTATGTACACATATATACTGCAGGCTATTTTTCTTTCCACCATTACCTTAAAACTGCCAAGTCAGGTGCTAAAAACACTTTGTTTTTACAGCTAGTCTATAAATAACAAGTATAGTCATAACAATGGTAAAATAATGCTTTGGGTTAAAGACCTTAAGCAATTTTGTTGTTGTTCAAGAAAGATAATTTTATCTATAGGCAGTAGGGAGACAGTGATTTTTGGTATGAGATTAAGGATCTTAGTCATTTTACAAAGATTAAATATTAGATGGGAGATAAACAGACTGCGATTTCAGTCTGGCAGCTATTTTCCAAGAACCCAATAAATTTAAATGTTGCCATACGTAGGAATGTTTCTTTTGAGGAAATGGGAAGTTTGTTTAATGCTGGTTTTATTATTTGTTTGTTTGTTTGTTTGTTTGTTTGTTTGTCTATTTAGATGTTTCTGTGAGCTGCCAAAATTTAGAGTTCAAAAGATGAGTAGTCCTAGAAAGCTTTTAAATAAACAAATAGCCGATATTAGACACTGAAGAAACACAATTGAATCCATAAGCTAATTATAGCAGATTCTTTATCAAGTTGCCAAGAGCTGTAAATCTGATAGCAGCTTGATTCCCTCTTTTTTTTCCACTTGAATCAAAAGCAACTTTTCAATATATTCAGTGAGACCATGTCAATTCTCACCCATCCTCATTGTTATACTTGCCATGGTGGATCATTATTTTCTGAAGTGACAGATAGGTATAATTTGGAAAGTTGGTATTTGACTTTTGCAACTTTTCCAGATTTAATTTGGAAATATATACTTGAATGGATAGCAATAGCACTTAGACTTACATACTGCTCCAAAGTGCTCTAAAAACACTCTCTGAGAGGTTTACAAAGTCAGCATTTTGCCCTCAACAATCTGGGTCCTCATTTTACCGACCTTGGAAGGATGGAAGGTTGAGTCAACCTCGAGCCCATCAGGATCAAACTTGAGGCTGTGGGCAGAGTTAGCCTGCCATACTTTATTCTAGCCACTGCACCACCATGGCTCCTATGTATATCTTAAAGCCTTATTTTTCCCCCCCTATCCTGGTTGATGAATGGTAAGGTTTTTTTTTAAGGTTGAACTTGTTGATTAAGTTAATAAAAGTAATACCCGGCTTTGTTGCTGTTTTCCTCACTGAATCCTCTAAATTAAACAGAATCTGTGTTTGGTAATGTTAAAATAAGGCATGAACTACAAACATGAATTTGAAGTGTCTGTGTGAATTTGAATGAGATCTCTTTAGTAGATAGAATTCAGTACTGATAATAATCCTACTCATATAGTGATGACCTCTTGGGTTACCGACTACATTTTGGTGGTTTCAGCAATTGTCTTCTTGAACTATGTGCTTCTCTGAAGAGAGGCTTTGTTGCTGTTTTGTTTCTTCCTTCTTATTTTTTTATTGTCTGTGCATGGCAGAAAATCATAGGAATTGGGCAACAAATACAAATTGAGTCAAACCATTTCAGCTCCATCTAAGGCAGGGGTAGGCAACCTTGGCTCTTTTATGATTCGTGGACTTCAATTCCTAGAATTCCTGAGCCAGCTTGGCTGGCTCAGGAATTCTGGGAGTTGAAGTCCACGAGTCATAAAAGAGCCAGGGTTGCCTACCCCTGATCTAAGGAAAGGGTTTCAGCCAGATATATTGCCTTTATGGCACATCCATGAATTCCAAATGGAATAGTTCCTACCATTGTAATTATAATCTTTAATAGTTCCTAAAGTGGTACTTCCCTCATGAGAGCATCAATCAGACAAGAAAGCTAATGTATGCAAGTTCCCATACACAATATTCTGTTCATTGTGTTTGGACTTTTAACAATTCAAAGTAGTACAAAGGCTATACTACAATGGGGTTTATTCTAAATTACTGATGTTGTTTCACACGTACTACTGTAATTGGGAGAATGCTGCAATTCCATTTTATAGCACATTCTCCAGGTATGGATATTCACAGACATGAAGAACGCCTCCAAATTCCTATACCTTCAAACTGGAGTTCTGTGATGTATGAAGCTATTCACACCATACGCTTCTTAACCAACTGTTGATATACAGCAACCTTTTTGATGTTTTAAAAAATGTTGGACCTGAAAAGCTGAACGTATTTTGTTTCTATAAGAGTTGTGCATTCAGATACAATGCACCAATTTCTTGCACAAATGTATTGGAATTTGTCTGAGCCAGAATGACATAAAACAGAAACAATGACATATATAGAATATATAAATGGGTCCAAGATGTGCTACAGAACATCAGCTGATTGTCTTGACATATTAGCTTCCAATCCTCTCACTCCTCTTCTTTCCTGTTTTTTCCCCTCTCTCTCTCTGTCTCATCTCTTCCACTAGTAGCAGCCATATTATTACACAGATGTCCTGACTGTGGGATGTGCAGTGGGGGTTGGCTGCTGTTTCGGGACACCACTTGGAGGCAAGTGGCTGCTTGCTTTTGTCTAAATTTTCCCAGACGTGTCACGTCTTCTCTCTTGCATCATGCTTTAGTCTCCATGTATAAAGTTCTTTATTATTAATAATATTATTTATTTTATGTGGATAGCACTTTTCCTTTCCAGGGTCCTATTGGTCATCATTTTCCATCCAGTTAAAAAACTCTCCATTTTTTTAGAACCCTAACAGTATGAAGATTAGAATTCATTCATGGCATCTTCTCATGCTGCTCCAATACATACTTAACTAATAACCATGTGGACAAGGTCAATGCAATGTTTTCAGAAGCACCTTGTCACTAGGATAGGAGACAGTGATGTCAAATTGGAATGGTGGGGGCAGCTTCTATTCCACCAAAACACAGGCTTTCAACATTCATTGCAGATAACCCTGAAGATCTTTGGATTTTTTTCAGTAAGAAAACGAATTTTAAAATCAACCTCAGTTGATGTAAGGCAGAGGTCTCCAATCTTTGGGCACCAGGGACCAGTTCTGTGAAGAGATTTTGTTCCGCAGACCGGAGGGGACGTGGTTTTGTGTGCTGCCTGCATCCCGCAGATGGGGATTTGCTTGTTTGTGCGGCCTGGTTGCTGGCATGCTGCGGCCCAGTACCGGTCCATGGACTGGGGGTTGGGGACCCCTGATGTAAGGAATCAGTTAGATTCTGTAGTCCCATCCAGAATTTCTTGTGAAGTGAACTTAATATATAATCCAACCTCAAAGGGTTTTTTCAATAGAAAACATTCTCTCGATGGTAAAAAGTTGGGAAACTAGTGAATTAACATAAAGGATGATTCATGGAAATTCAGTCTTGCCTTATACCTATTCCTATGTGGCCTTAATTCCAACTTTAAAAATGAAACAAAACAAAAATCTATTCCAAAATAAAAAATAAATTAAAAGTAAACTTCACCTTCATGCCCATTTATTCTTGTAACTGAATCTCTTTTGCAAATGCCTGTTTTGGGGAGTGATGGCTGAGGAAAATATTATTTGGATGCATTTTGTGTGCATAAACTGTCTTGTACTGATGAGAATTTTTATCTACTCTGTAGGTGTCCTCTTTAGCATTGAAGTCACTTCCACCTATTTTGCAGTCCGTAACTACTGGCGTGGATTCTTTGCAGCCACATTCAGTGCCTTTGCTTTCCGAGTCTTTGCTGTCTGGAACAAGGATGCAAGTAAGATGAGAAGACACATCTCCTCCCAGCCTCTCATGTGGCTATTGCTCCCTCCAACAATTAGCTTTACACACAACTTCTACAAAATTGTGGGGATAGTGATTAGAGGAGGTCTGTGCAAGGCAGAAAGGTTTTTAATAACAACAGAACCATTTTTAACAAAGTGGTATTTAGGCTGAATAATTTCACTCTTATGATTTTTTTTTACAGTGAAGTTCTTAAAATTTAGATGATGGTAATAAAGAGTCTTCTTAGGGTATTCTCATTGTTTGGGTACCGAAAGCCTATCTTCATGTTCTTTTTTTCTTATCTGCTCACCCTGGTTGTCTCTTCTCTCCACCCCCTCCTCCCAGTCACCATCACAGCCCTCTTCAGAACAAACTTTCGCATGGATTTTCCCTTTGACCTGCAGGAGCTGCCGGCATTTGCTGTAATAGGGTAAGCCCATTGGAGCACACCTAATTGCAGTACGGGCAGGTGTGGGAATGAAGAAAGGCAAGCCTTATTGAAAGTTCTCGGTATGAAACAGAGTTAAATTAGAAGGTTCCATATTAGAAAAAGGTAAGGTCTCTTTTGAGTCATACTCATCTCTCAAGGGGATTTCATAGAAATGTCCATGCAGTTTCTTGGGAATAGTATAGAGGTGATTGGTCATTGCCTTCTTCCCAATACAATTCTAACTCTTCACATACCAGTGAAGCTGCCTGATATTAGCACAGTTGAGAGAAGGAACATAGTTTTGTTTTTCATGAATGAAGGCAAATATACGTGTTCCAGGATAATATTGCAGGATCCAATATGGGTCGGTCAGTCTAAACCTCTGGTCCACATGCAAGACCACACTTAGAATACTGTACTGCATCCAGTTTTGGTCACCTTGATATAAAAAATATGTTAAGACTCTGGAAAGAGTGCAAAGAAGACCAATTAAAATAATTAGGGGGGCTGGAGGCTAAAACATATGAAGAATGGTTGCAGGAATTTACTAGTGTAGTAAAAAGAAGGACTAGGGGTGACATGACAGCAATGTTCCACTATTTGAGGGGCTGCCACAAAAAAGAGGGGGTCAGCTTATTTTTTAAAGCACCAGAAGGCAAAACAAGAAACAATGAATGGAAACTAACCAAGGAGAGAAGCAACCTAGAACTAAGGAGAAATGTCCTGACAATGAGAACAATAAACCAGTGGAACTGTTTGCCTTCAGGGGTTGTGGTGCTCCAATACTGGAGGTTTTTCAGAAGAGACTGGACATCAATTTGTCTGAAATGGTGTGGAGTCTTCTGCTTGAGCAGGGGTTCAGACTAGAAGACCTTCAAGGTCCCTTCCGATGATGATGATGATGATGATCTTTTAGACTTGTGCTGGAGCCAATCTTTAGGGATCTTCTCTCTACCAGAATGTGTCCTTTGGGTTATTTGATGCATTGTATTTATGTGGTATCTGGTTGAGTATGGCTTTCTATTGGTTGGGTGTGGCTTTCTATTGGCATGATTGGCATGTTGATTGGTTGATAGGCATGTTGATGGCTGATTTCCTTGTGCTGCAAGTCCTTGGCTCCTAAGTATCTTATAAGGTGGTGGTAAATCAGCACTCCTGTTGACTGACAAGGAACTGTTCTGTTTTTGTTTTGGAGAAACAGAGATTACACTCTGTTTTGGGATGATCAGACACAAAAGAGAACACTAGATATTTGTTAGATTTCTATTCTGCCTTTTCTACAAATTATATGAACAGTCCCTTCCTCAGTTTTAGAGACTTATGAGCTAAGTTGTGCTGAGAGATGGTGAACTTCCATGACTGAGAGCAAAATTCCAGTAATCATCTAACATTTTTGGTTGTGCAGTTTATCATACATACAGGGTTGAGAAATACCGCAGGTGCAGAAGGTTGTTTTGTTGCAATTCTTCGTTTGTATCCTGTACCAGAAATCTTTTTAATCAAAGCAAGCTTTGAAATTCACTCCTGACAGAATTCATTCAGTAATTACTTTGCAACCCTAATGGCATGTTTACATATATTCCGTTTAAGAAAGAGCTGCAGCTGATATTCTAGTCTTGGTTTTGGGACCCCAAACTTTTTCAGGCTTTCCCAAGAGTTTTGATGCTGAGTTGCAGTTGTAGGTTCTGAACCTTTAAGCGAAATAACTCAAAAAGTAGTGATTCCTCCAACTGCCTTTGGACCTGTGGCAGCTAAAGAGCTTTTGTTTGTATGGGTTATATTTTATTGATATTCATTTTATTAAAAATTAAATTCAATAAATCCGCTGCCACAATTGCTACTCCTGATAGATTGTTTGGATTTTAATACTGTATTATTTTTCAACGTAAGCTGATAAGTAATTTTGATTTTGTAGAGTATTGGGAGAAACACACACACACACCTGTGTCCTAGGACTCCACTTTAAGAAACCCCACACTAGAGGTTATATTGGGAGACATTGTCTCAATTTTATGATCATATGAACATCTAACTACTGCAAAGCAAACTATGGGGATATATACTTAAAGGAGGAAGGCCATCTCTGCAGTATACAAATCACAGCAGATTAGAATTATGTTGTTAGAGATTGAATTCTGAGGTAGTAGACTAGGTTTTATGATTTTAAACTACAGAAAATGGATAACATTTCTGAATATTTGCCTTGCAGTAAATCAGGATGCAGGAAATGGGCTGAAACCTCTGGTAATGATACAGCCATTTTTTTTTTATTTGCAGAGTTTTTTTTAAAAAAAAAACCTCATATAAATTAAGCATTCAAATGGTCGCCCTGAACCCAGGAAAGTTATGCACCATTTCAATATTTTTATCATCTTAATCAATAAGGTTTATTTCTCTCTGGTTACTTATGCCTTCTGGATATACTGCTGAACTTAAATAGAAATGAATGTGCAGAATTCAAAATGGCATATATTTTGCTATTTATCCTTGAACCTTTCTGGAAGAATCTGATTGGTTGTTGAGAGATTAGCTATAGATTTTTTTAAATCTAATTTTAACAGCACTCTTATGTAAATTCAAAGCCTAGGATTAATTTCCCCTCCCAAATCTTCTATTATAGGATCTGTTCTGGTTTCCTTGGAGCGTTTTTTGTTTATTTCAATCGACAAGTGGTTTTATTTGTCAGACAACATGCTACTCTAAGTCGGTTCCTAACCAAATAGTGAGTATGCTCTGCTAAATTGTTATATTTTAACTTTATTAAATGTGTTATATGTGTTATGTTATATTATATATACACATACACTCTCACACAGATTAGATAGCTATAGCTATAGCTATAGACATATTCCTAATAATTTGGTGTCAAGGCTAGACAAATTATCTATAAAATAACAAGTCAACAGCCATCTCTGCAAAGATGGCACTTTTCCTACATTCAGATCTTTATAGGAAAGATTGAAACCATGTTTCCTTTTCTATAAGATGTAAATTAACTTGGCTAGCATTAAAATTTTTAATGCCTTTTTTAATAATTAGAGGAACTATAATTCAGGAAATGTTCTTAACATAGGAAATTAAAAAATATATTGTCTTAAGGTTTATTGTGATTTAAGAGGTTAAGGTAGATGGCCAATTGAAATATTTATTTTTCTCTTGTAGTAAGTAGGGCAGTGTTAAATTAAAGCTAGAATTGCTATCAGGTAGAGTTAACAAATCTGGGCTGTAAATATACTAGAGACCTCCAGATGCCAGCAAAGAAATAGATAACATTCTATCTCTTGACTACTGTCTAATGATCGTTTGATTTTTTCAGTCCAGATCTGGAAATTTAGATTTAGAGAAAAAAGTTCAAGGGATAGACAAGTGGTAGAATCTGCTGAATTATGCTCTAGTTCAGGTTAAACAAAAAACTCTTCCAAGAGATTAGTGTTTATCTTACATCCTGATAGGTGGCTTTTTTTTATTTAACTCACACCGATGTCTAGCTAAGAGGAAAAAGTTCAACACATTCTCAGGAAACAGTGTTGAAAGCGCTGGCTGAGTCCTTGCCTTCTAGATGGCATTTGCAGCATCTTTCAGAGACCATTGTGAGAATTTAATTCCTGCTTTTTTTTTCTTTTTTCAGCCGCCTTGTGTATCCTGGGGTGATAACTTTTGTGATAGCATCTGTGACATTCCCTCCTGGCTTTGGACAGTTTATGGCTGGAGAAGTGAGGGTTCCACTTATCTGAATAGTTATTTATCATGTAACTTTGCGGTGTTGTTCTTCATTGCCTGAGATTTTAGGACAGTGTACAAATATAAATAATAGATTTAATAAAAGCCCAATAAAACTAACAGTTGTAATAACAGAGTGCATAAAAATACACATCACGTGTCTGTTTCATAGAATGTAGGATACAGTGTTTTCCATTTGCACTTACTTTTCAAATAGCACTAACACTTCTTTGTTTGTGCTAGCACACTACTGGTGCATAAACTCTTGCTTTTCCTTCTATTTTGTGTGCCTGCTGAGAAGAAAAGCAATGATAAATCCCTTCTTTTGTTGCATAGGATAAGGGCAGGCAGGAGATTCTGCCTCTGAAAAAATAAGATCTAAATTCATTCTGACCAGGTTTATATATCTTACTAAGCCATGTTTTCATGGTTTACTGAGTGAACTGCAAATAGAACAAACTGGACTCAATAAGGGCTATGCTATTAACCATGGTTTATACATTAAAATGGCTAGGTTCACACAACATTTCATAGACTCAACACATTAAGGCTAGCATGATATATGAAAGCTAGTATTTTTATGCTGTCAGGAAATCCATAACTCTTCTGCTAAAGACCAAGTAGTACCCAAAGAGAGTTTTGCCCCCAGCAAGCTTATGCAAGCTTCTTTCTATTAAACAGTTGTACTCTGCATGCTGGAAAAAGAGGACATCTTCAAAACAGTTAAAGAATATATAGATGCCATATTTTTCCGTGTATAAGACGCTATTTTTTCCTGCAAACACCCTGTTCAAAAATCAGGTGCATTTTATACAAGTGCAGCATCTTATACATGGAAAAATAATGGTAACCTCCACAGCCCAGGGCATGCCTGTGTGGGTTGCCATGCCACCTGGTGCAGGTGTCAAGCCCCTGTGGGCTTGCCACTAACAGGAGAGGGGAGGGAGCAAGAGCTTCAGCCGGTCAATCGTCCGGATTTGCCAGCTCAGCTGTTCGTCGCTCCACCGAACAGCTGATTGACGCAGAGAAGCTCGCATGCCAGAGCATCTTATACAAGGGTGCGTCTTATATACCGAAAAATATGGTAATATCCTGGATTCTGAAATAATAGAAATTACATCTGGACTGTTGAAAGACCTGTTGGATTGTATGGCAAATATGATCAGGGATTGAGAAAACCTCCTTTCCAGTAATATAATACCTGGCTGATTTCAAACTGGGAGTGATTATAGCAGAAGAAATAGTATTTGGCTTATCTCTTGTGCACTGCAGTTTTAGAGCCTGTTAGAGAAGGCACCTGCCTCCCAGTTCCCAGTGTTTTGTCTTAAAGCTGAATGTTGATATCTTGTTAAAATCCCCCAAACCAGATTCAAGAGGAGTGGTCCTTTTCAAAATAGCATGTTTACAAAGGGGAAAGGGTTTTACTTTGGCACAACACTAAAAAGATGGGGAAAAGCATCATTGGCTGGCTGGCAGTTGAGCACCAGTTGATTAAATCACTTCTGTGCTTCTCTGGTGTTGGTTCTCCGCCAGGCTAGAGATTCTCAAAGATTTTATCTTGAGGATCAAGAGTTATCTAAATGGCCCTTTCAGGCCTGGTTTTGTTTTGAATGTATGATCTGGAGGCTTGGAAGACAGAAAGACTGTTTGTCCAAAAGTGGCCTCCAACAAATGTAATCAGGTCTTTTTTTATATAAAGAGATCCTGGAAGGGCAACAAAACATGGTTCTGTCACAGAATGCAACTTCCTAAGGCTCTTCAGTTTCATAACAAAAAGCCAAAACAATTATTTTTTCACATCTACAATGAGATGCCATGCTTGAAGTGAAAATATGCAATACAAATTTGCATAATTTATGCATATCAAAATGTCATTGTCTGTTGCTAAATTTGCCTTACTGTGGTAGGGAAGAGTCTTCTCTGAGAGACAAGTGTAATTGCCTTTTCTCCTTATAGCTGATGCCCAGAGAAGCCATCAGCAGCCTCTTTGATAACTTCACTTGGATAAAGCACACAGAGGACCCACAGCTTCTGGGGAGATCTGCAGTTTGGATCCATCCCAAAGTCAGCGTCTTTGTCATCATCTTGTTGTTTTTCCTCATGAAGGTAAGGTAGCTAACCTGGCAAGCTCTGAATTGTTACCACCACATTATCAGCCATTTCCCATGAGCAGAATCAAAGAACTGTGAAAACTTCAATTCCTGGTTTATTTTTATAGAGAAACTTACTGATGTCATTGACCATTGTATCTCGGTGCTATTTGACTCCCCACCTTTTTTCAGATAAGGTTTGTGCAAGCAGTACTGCATAAAATACAGTTTTAATGCCAGATTTCCTAGTGTAAATAGTCAAAATGATATTGCAACAAACATTCCTTAAAGTAATTGCTTTGTTCCTTGCTCCTTTATTTAAAGTGTAAATAGGTTGTTCCTTGAATTTATCCTTAAAAGACTATCATTTGTTCTTGCTCCACTGGGAAGAGACTTTTGTTCTTTATTTCTTCCTAATGAATGAATTTGTGAATTTGTGCAGTGTAAAAAAATAATAAAAGTTAATTTTTTATGTTCATCTGTTTCAAAAAGGGATTTAGCTGAATAGAATTTGCTTCAGTGTACACTATGGCAGGGCTTTTCAACCTTTTCATTGATTGTACCACTTTTAGATATGGCAGTATTCGAGTACCACCTAGTAAGGTGTCAAAAACTTGATGACCAAAAAAAACCCTGTTCAAAGTTGCAATTGCACTGAAATGACTTATGACCATTTTTCACTTATGACCATTGCAGCATGGCCTGGGTCATGTGATTTATATTTGGATGCTTGGCAACTGATTCATATTTATGATGGTCACAGTGTCCCAGGGTCATGTGATCCCCTTTTACAACCTTTTGACAAGCAAAGTTAATGGCAGGGCTGCTGGTGGCCAAGTGCTAAGATGGGACTTCCTTCCCTCCCTCTCTCCTTCCCTGCCTCCCTCTTTCTCATTCCCATCTCCTTCTGAAGGAAGAATTTGAAAACCCACCCCCATATTTTTCCCCTTCCATATATTCATCAAACAAGGAAAAGCCTCCAGAGACAGAAAAGACAAGCTGCTAAGGGAACTAGCTTAAAAAGGTGCATTCTCCTTTAAGAATTAGCTACTGGCTGGAAAGGAAAGTTAAGGAGCCAGCAGCCGGCACTTAAGGAAGAAAAAAAAAATGTAGCAAGTACTGGCTGCCAGCTAAGGCAGCCTCCCCAAATGGCTCCATTCATAAGTAAAGGAATCTGCAGGCAAAATCCATTCGGGAGAAAAATAGTTCAAAATCCCTTGCAGCAAAACTTACAGCTAACAATAGCAGAGCAATAGAATATAACACGAGACATCAGCCATCAGCTAAATAGAAATTGTCAGACACTCCTTAAGAATACAAAGCCCACATTGCACAAATCCCAGAACTTCAAAGTCACAAAAGCACATAAGAATCCTTCCACTCTCCATCTCCCTCCCTCCGTGCCTCACCTCCAGCCAATGCTGCCTTTCTTCATTGTTGCCTTTCTTCATTCCTCATGGAGGGTGACCCCTCCCCTGCTGTGTTTCTTGCCTCTTTGTTGCTGCTAGCACAGATGGCTGCCACAGAAGTTGTAGATCGGCTTATGGCCAGCCTGCTTGATTTCCTCTCCTCTCCCCCCACCCTCCTCCTCCTTCTTTCTCTTTGGTGCAGCTAGAGCTGACTCCGCCTCCTCCCAAGGCTGCCTCTTTTTTCTCTCTCCCTCTCTCGCCCAAACTGCCTCCTTTTATAGCCTCTCCTGTCTCCGCCCCCCCTCCTCCTTTCTCTTCCGGGTGAGCCGGAAGTGAGCCTGGGGCCTTTGCCTCACCCCAGCCACTCTGCAGCTCTGGAGGACCCTCTCACTGTAAGTCCTGCGTTGGCTTGTTCCCTCCCCCACTACACTTCACTGGGCAGGGCCATGTACCACCTGCCACGTGCTAATGTACCACATGTGGTACACATACCACCGGTTGAAAAGCCCTGCACTATGGGAATTTGGCCATGTGTTGCATTTATTGCTGAATCTTATGGAAAATACAAAGCTATGCTAAATGCTACATTTTATTTCTGACTATGGAAAAGGAGTACTTTAGTATCATGACAGGTCATAGTTTAGAAGCCATCTGCATCTGAAGCCTTCTTTCCATCCCTTCTAGAACAAAAGTTTTTTTTTTTTAGCAAATTGTGGCATGGGAGCCACAAGTAGTATGTTACCTAACCTAAGGGGAGTTTCAAAAGAAGTATTTATGCTAGTTCTTTAAAAAATGTTGAACTAATTGATGCATAATACACACACACACACATTGCTAAATGGAAGACAGCAGTTGGCCAAGTCAACAGAGATGGATTGGTCTGGACAACTGCTCTGTAATTTAACAGCCATATGATCTTTCTGCTCTACATCAAAATAGCTCCTCCTATACAGCCTAAGAGGGAGGAAAAATGTTCCTTTTTAGAGAAGCCCATTGTGTGGGGAAAAGGACCAGAGAGAATAGATGAGAAAGGGAGCTGTTGAAGAAGATTCCTTGGAGAGGATGCTTGGTTACATCCTGCTACTTTGTTCCAGTCAGAGTGGAAGACAGGAATTCTGCTGAAACCTTCATCTTCCAGGGAACCCTCAAGCTATTTCTAACAAAAGGAGAGGCATTGCACAGTAACCTTGATTGTTTATTACCTCTGTCCTAGTTCTGGATGTCTGTCATTGCCACAACTATGCCAATACCCTGTGGAGGCTTCATGCCAGTGTTTGTGCTGGGTGAGTTTTAATCTTTTTGTGAAAACTTCCAGACAGATTGTGATGGAGGGAATTGCTGGTAGAATCATGAATAAAAGGGGAATTGTGTTTCTATGAAATGACTAAGTCCCGAACTCATTTCTCTTTCCCTCAATCCATTCCTATTTTACCTACATACCACTTTCCTATGTTCTTCATATCCTGCAAATGATTGGGGCAGTCCCACAAGTGATCATCTGTTCATCTTCTGTTCCAAGATGCTTTCTTGGGCAAGTTTATAGAGGACTGCCACTGGAAAGCCTGAAAATCTGGCCCTCTGGCAAGCTGAAACTTAAGCTACTTAAGTCCTCAGAAATAGCAGCGAAGCCCACTCTCCCTATTTTGGCATAAAAGGAGGCAAGAATGGGTGTTGCTTAAGCTCTGGGTGGTGACTCGTTGCCCTGGGTGGTGACTCGTTGCCCTGGGTGGTGACTCGTTGCCCTAAAATATTATTAGATCATGAGTGTGTATTAATGATTCTGATAAAGACAGTTAAGAAATTACCTTTGTTGGGTTTAGGAGCTGCTTTCGGACGCTTGATTGGTGAAATCATGGCCTGGATTTTTCCTGATGGGATTCTCTTTGATGGCTTTGTTTACAAAATTTTACCTGGTGGTTATGCAGTAATTGGTAAGTGTAGGACTTTCTTCTTTTCTCTGGTTCCAGTTGTGATCCAAGTGATGCTAATGTTGCCCCCTTTTTTCCCTGGTCCTTTTCTGCCACTGGGAAAGGAGCTGCAGCTCTCACAGGTGCTGTCAGCCACACTGTCTCCACAGCAGTGATCTGCTTTGAGCTGACCGGTCAGATTGCCCACATCCTGCCAATGATGGTGGCCGTCATTCTTGCCAACATGGTGGCTCAGAGTTTGCAGCCAAGCCTTTATGACAGCATCATCCAAGTGAAGAAACTGCCCTATTTACCAGACTTGGGCTGGAACCAAATAAGGTACTTAGGGCTGACCAAGAAGGGAGGGAGCAGGCTAAAAGGTGGTGAGATGTTCAGAAGGAGATGGAGATAAATTCAATCCCAAGCAACAAAGCAGATGGCCCATAGATTGGAATGTATTTATTTTGAGATCATCTGTAGCCGATGTATCAGTTATGGCAAACTATAGCTCAATAGCTACCGTAAAGACTTTATGTGGGGATGATTTGAAGTTTGGCTCTTTACATGATACCCTGAACCACAAAGCAGCTAATCACATATTTGCCTTGTAGAAACTTCCAAAAATGGATTAAGTAAAGTACATTTCAGTTATGTTTGGGAAATAGCATGAGTTCATAACTCCTCAAAAACTCAATTCATTAAAAATAGGTCAACTTTCTTGTTAATAGGGTGAACACTCAAGAAGTGTATTAAGGCTGGCTATTAAGAACCATTGGTTCTTTTATAATTCCTGGAAATAATTTAAACTGAATGATGGTTCTGAAATTTCAAGCCCCCCAATGGCCTGAATGGAAAGAATTTCAGAAAATGTTACTTCTTCCTCTCTGAACCCTAAGAATTCTCTCTTTTGCAACATGGCTGCCCCCTGGCATTTGTAGTTGTTGGGATTAGTTCCTATGTTCCTTTGTTTGTGTGTTCATTTATTTCTTGCATTTATATGATTGTCCAACTCAAACAACCTGAGTGGATGGCATACAAGGACCAGTAAATAAAAAATATCAAGGGGGGGAAGCAAACTAGATCAATTAAAGCAAGTTTTTCTAAAAGCCTGTGGGGTTTTATGTTTTATGTTAATTGTTTCAGTCTTTTAACGACATCCTGTAGGCCAGTGGTGGCGAACCTATGGCACGGGTGCCAGAGGCGGCACTCAGAGCCCTCTCTGTGGGCACGCGCACCATCACCCCAGTCCTAGGCCTTCAGCTGGGTTTTATAAAACCTTTTCACTTTAGGCCTCCGCCACCATGTGCAAAAAAAAAAAAGTTTCAATCAGTCAATTTCAACTTCGGGCGGGAAAAAAAAAAGATCTTGCAAAGTTGGAATTGATTGATTGAACTTTT
The DNA here is from genome assembly GCF_001527695.2 of Protobothrops mucrosquamatus. Classification (NCBI taxonomy): domain Eukaryota; kingdom Metazoa; phylum Chordata; class Lepidosauria; order Squamata; family Viperidae; genus Protobothrops; species Protobothrops mucrosquamatus. Next base: position 219,108 of record NW_015387058.1, on the reverse strand, counting down.
TAGTCCCACCCAGTCTGCCGTTACCACTGCAGCCACGCCCACCCAATGGGCCACACCCACCTGGCACTCGACGATGCATAAGTGGGTTTTGGGTTGCAGTTTGGGTTGCAGTTTGGGCAGTCTCTAAAAGGTTCGCTATCACTGCTGTAGACTTGAATTAGTAAGATTTTATGGTAACTTTTTGATAGGAAGTAGCTTTCAGCAAGGGCTCTGGGACAAAGTATGACATGAATAAATAAATCTTTCTCCCACCTTACTTATTCTTTCTTAATTTTTAACTTATGCCCACTCAAGCAAATACAATATTTTTGTTGAGGACATTATGGTGTGTGACGTCAAATTCATCTCCTCTAATTGCAAATATCGGGATCTGAAGGACTTACTCCAGAACACCACCGTGAAGACGTTTCCTCTGGTGGATTCTCCAGGTGAGCTTTGTAAGGAAGCACATCAGTTCCTGTTTTCAATTAAAAGCAGTCCTGCCAACAAAGTTTCAGGAAAGGGATTTACTTTTGTCCACTCCAAGCTTTTCTGATCAGCTGCTTGATTGGTTTTAATGAGGAATGTAAAGGTTATAATTCTTTTAAGTATTAATTTAATTTTTTTAGATAAGAGTTTTGACTGCACTTATGATGGCTGCTAGCTAAGTGGGAATGTCCAAACAAAAGCTTGCTCTTCCATTGGAAAAAAAAAATCCAGCTGGTTAGTGGATTTGTTGAATAGTCGTGTGTTGTTTTGAAAAGTAATTTAGGGCAGAAACAGGGTAAAATAAAATGTGCTGATTACCTCCTCCTAATAGAGAGGCAGATCCAAAAAAGGGGGAAAGGAGGGTGGGGGCAAAGAAGGATTAACATGGAATTTTTCCCGATCTTTCTAGAATCTTAGCAGTAGAGATTTGGGAGTGGCATCAATGTGGAGAGATTATAGCACTGGTGACAAATTGGTAAACTTTGTATGCTTAATCAAGAAAGAACTATCCAAAACTATGAATCATCTCCAAATTTATGTTATAGCTTCCCAATTCATAGCTATTGTATAAAACTGGACCTAACCTTTCTTTTTACAGGCCAGGAATAAGAATTCACAGATACATTCTTGTAGTATAATTCTGTAGTATGAAGGGAGAGAGGACAAAGCTAAAACTCTAGTTTCAACTTAATTTTCAGTTTCTCTCAAAATATAATTTAAACTGTGTGTTTTTTTCTTCCTTTTACCTGGGGCAGAGAAAACAGAGTTTTTCTTAGCAATGTTTACTTATTGGGGAAATCAGTCAATATGTCCTGAGAGATTAGTGCAATTTCCAACTAGTCATAAAAGTCTGAGAACCTAGAAGACACTGATTTTATGAATATGTATCTCCTGAGTGAAGCAGCTTAGAAAATAATTCATTTTTGCACATTCTTGGTATTGCTGAAAAGACTAATTTAAAGATAGCAATGCAGTGTCACTCTCCCCTCTCCTCCCAAACAAGGATGTCCATGAGATGCACCAATAGTTTTGGCATTACTGAGAACAGTGCTTCCATAGTCATCTGTGACTGAAGATGTGTACTGAAAAAAATCAGGAGAAATATGGTAGTCCTTTTTCCAAGTAACAGGGTTTTTTTTAAAATTAAAAGCATACAGTAATGCGTCTGATGAATAATAATTCATTGGATAAAGTGACCTACAGCTCAAGAAAGCTTATATCCTTTAATAAAACTTGTTAGTTTTAAAAAGGGCTACCAGACACCTTCTGATATTCTGTCACCATAGATAAACTTAGCAATCCTCCTGTCAAGTAGCTTGAAGAAATTGGACTGAGAATTGGCAACAGAGAGGGCCAATTGCCATAGAAATGGCTGGACAGTAATGTTTGGTCACCAACCACCTTGCACCAGGATCCAGTGTCTTGTGTGGGAGAGAAGGCAGCTACAGGGGATTGGTGTCAAATACTGAATAGAATCAGCAGCAGCTGCAATGGTGTGAGGAGACCTCACCCTGTTGGAAGAGCAGAAGGAGGAGGGGAAGAGCAATGTATTTTTGGAAGGGGTACATTGAGGCCGCTTCATGGTCAGAAAGCTTCTTTGATAGTTGAATGAGGAAATAACAGATATCTGGACTGCAAAATACAGATCCTTGGTAACACATTGACGAATGTCCTTGGTTCCTGTTTTGTTTTGAAAATGCACTGATTTTATTATTGTTTTTAATTTGTATGCTATCCTATGTCCTTGTGAGTTGGGCAGCTGTGCAAGAAAAATAATAAAGTAGGTGGCAGCAAAGGGATAGAGAGAAATAACGGATCATCTGTATTTTTTTGCAATCCAAAGAACTGGTTGTAGACTGCCTTAGGTAAGAAAACCAGAGCCTTGTTGAGATGACATTTGTTAGCTGCAGATCAAATGTTTATATAGTCTTAGATTCCACTCATTCTTTTACACCTTAATCATGACTGAAGAAACCCTTTGATTCCAGCCAGACTCTGGAACAGTGTCTCCTTGTCTGTTACTTGTCTACAGTGAAACTTCAGTAGTTGGTTTAGATTCGGAGGTATATTCTGAATTTGTTGAATGTTTCAAGGACACACATGTGTAGGCGGAAGAGAAATGGTGTGGACAAAGCAGAAAGTAGATATGCCCAGAGTGTCTTAATTTTTAGCTACCTTTCTTATATAAATAGATTCCCGTCACATTTCCTCTCTCCCACTTTCTCCATTTCTAAAATTAAATTTTATTTAATGCATTTCTCTGAGTCATCTCATATGAAAGGAATGCTGCCTGCTGTTAGATTCTTTCTCAATGGGAAACAGATAAGCTTTCCAGAGTTCTCCAAGCTCTTCCAAACACACTGAAATCTGCTGCTCTATAGTGTATGATGAAACTCACTTTCTGAGTTTCCTTGATATTTTTCTATTTTCCTCTACAGTCCTGGCCTGTTACTAGCCAGGTTTAAGAGAGATATGAGGTGATTGTGAAAGGGAAATTTCCTGGAGTTACCTTCCTCATATATGGCTGGAGCTTACAGTCTAGTTGTGTTCTTAGAAGAAAACATATCTAAAATCGTAAGGCAATCCAGAGGCATTATTTCCTGTTCATCGTAAAGGTGAAAGGGTCATCATAAGCTGACTATCTGACAAGCGACTCTCTGATCGTGACAGTCCCTGAATTTTAGACCTTAGATTTTCTTATTTGCTTTCCCCCCCCCCATCTAGATTCCATGATTCTGATGGGCTCAGTGGAGCGGGCGGAGCTCCAGGCTCTGCTGCACAGATACCTCAGCCCAGAGCGACGTCTGCATCTTGCCAGGGAGATGCCACAGAAACTGATTGAAGGATCTTATGATGGACACCAGTGGAAGCATGAATCATTCGCTTTTGTGGATGAGGATGTGGATGAGGAAGAAGAGGGCAAGAAAAAGACTGAGGTAGTGAATGGAAGATTAATAAAATGAAAAAAAAAACAACAATAGCGGAGAGGAAAAAAAATAGAAAGTGTAACCAATGGGACATAGTGACTAGGTAAATGAGATGTAAAACAGGAAGTCTTAAGTTCAAATCTCAGAGCAAACTCACTGAGTGCCACTAAGGAAACTACAATTCACCCAGTGGTGGGATTCAAATATGTGAACAACCAGTTCTCTGTTTGGATGCCACTTCCGGAAGTCCATTCTGGGCCTGGGCAACAAAAAAATAGCTACCGTTTCTGCCAAAGTGGTGCGAACTGGCTGAATCCCACCACTGAATTCACCTTAGAGCATCCCCTTTGCAGCATGGGGAAAATAGCTGCTTCTGCTGAAGAGTTCATAAGGATTGCTGAAATAATGTAGATACGGTAATAATTTTTAGAGAAGCAGCAAATTTAGAAAAAGAACAGTATTTATGTCTATGGGGATTCTCAGTCATCCAAGTCATAGTTATCCCAAAGATCCTTTTTCAAGAGGCAACTGGACTTTCTTGTTTTTCTTTGAAGACGTTTCACTTCTTATCCAAGAAGCTTCTTCAGCTCAGACTGGATGGTGGGGAATGGAAAGCTGTCTTCAGGAGTATAAATCTTTCCATTCTCCACCATCCAGTCAGAGCTGAAGAAGCTTCCTGGATGAGAAGCGAAATGTCTTCAAAGAAAAACAAGAAAGTCCAGCTGCCTCGTGAAAAAGCATCTTTGGGGTACAGTATTTATGTAAAGGAAATGCTAATTCTTGCTTTATTTTCTTTTCTTCAATAGTTTCCACAGCAGCCTGCTTTAACCCCTGATTACCCAGAAGGACCTAATGGCCCAGTGACTCCTCACAAACTAGTGGCAGAGACACCAACACCTCCACAATCTCCAAGTACTGTGTCTTACCTGGTTTCTTGTGGGTGGGATGTGATGGCCAATATTTGAAGAGTTAAAGAGCCTTTTCTAATTGGGTTATGGAGTATGGGAGAGAAGGGGGACCTCATTTGGATTGCTGGAGAGTGGACATATGCCTGACTTATCAACTTGCTAATGTTTACTTTGAGGGGAACAGAAAGGCGATCATAAAAGAAGCAAGATGTTTATGCAAGTACAGAATGCATTTGTATTAGAAGTATTTGTTGTAATTAAGAGATGAGAGCCCCTAAATTGGAAGTTACATTATACAATTATGTTATACCGTTCATCCCTCCACACCTTTTTTCATCCACTGAGCTCATGTATTACTCCACCAGATAAGGCTGTTTAATATTAATATATTTTCATCCACCAGGTTGTGACCGAACTTTCTATTCTTCTAATTCAGCGGTTCTCAACCTATGGGTCGTGACCCCATTTGGGGTCGATCGACCATTTCATGAGGGTCGCCAAGCAAGGCTGTCCGCCATTTTTTCCCCTTTTCCGGCGAGTGCCTTACCTCCCTTGAGCTGGGCCAGCTGGTGGTCGGCCTGCTCCGTCTCTGCCACTTGCCAGCTACGCCTCGGCTGGCGCAGGGGGCGGAACCACGCATGCGCGGCGCTCCCGGGCAGGGAAAGTCCTCGACTTACGACCGGTTGGGTAGTCCTCGACTTATGACCGATTTAGTCCTCGACTTACGACCGGTTTAGTCCTCGACTTACGACCGGTTTAGTCCTCGACATACGACCGGTTGGGGGTCGCGGCATTAAAAAGGTTGAGAACCACTGTTCTAATTCATCATAGCTTTATCTCTCAAGGTCATAGTTCCATAAACATAGAGCCAAAAGGCTACTGGTTTCTTTAATGAGTGTTGTCTGCTTTGCCAGGCACATCCTCAGGGTTACTTACATTTTTAATAATCTTATAATGAATACAAAATAAAATGTCATAAAACATGTAAAGTAAAAGGACCAGTAAGAATTGCAGCATAGTTTTGGTTAAAAGCATTTGGAACCTCCAAATATGTCCACATATGTCCTGGTTTGCTAGATCTATTTTAAAATGAGAAAAAGGAGAACTTCCAAATCCAGGTTGCTTTCAGATAGAAGACTCCTAGTACTACTAATGAAAAGCACAGGACAGACGGTCCATCTTCTCCTCCTTAATGGATTCCATCTGGAAAGCAAAAGGCCAAAGCAACTGCTAGGAAAATATAGGGGGATTTTTGAACACATGGGGAAGGACACTTCATCAGACTCTGCATATTTTATCTTGAATAAGACAAGGACATGTGAAATAGATATACTTCTTGACATATAACTTTGTTAGATCCACATACTTTTCTAGGTACATTCTGCCCCAAAATGAAGCATAAATTTGGCAGACATCAGTATATAAAAGCATGCTTAGCAGGAGATTGTCATTTGATCTCTGTTAAATTTGTGCAGCAAAATATCACAGTTTATTTTTCTGTAATTCTAGAGTCCTCAGTATGGTGCATGGGGTGACTGTATGCCCGTCTACATGTCCCATGGGCACTCCTAGTTTCTTAAGCCTAGTTTTGTTTACATTCTTTGAATTAAAAGAAAATTATTGAGAAGTAAGGCTGCTTATTAGTATTATCCCCAGAGATTTTCTTAGAAAATAGTTTATTGGGATATGTGCAGCCCAGGGATTTGTTCATATTTTGGTATATCCTTATTTTATGATTGGTCATAGCAACCTTTGTGTGAGAGTCCCTATAATGTATTCTCAGTTCCAAGTGTGGCTGTGGCCCCATCTATTACTGATATTTGGGGTACTTATTCACCAGCATGTTAGCATGCACAATGGTAACAGAGAGCGGTTCCAATTGTGATTCCTCAGTGCTCCAAAATTGAAGGCAGGCAATTGCCCTGCTGGATCTGACATCTATTTATAATCACCAAATAGATCTGTCTTTCTTAATTTATCCAATCCTGTTTTCCTCAAAAAACAAACCCTTGCTTATTCTTTGGTACACAAGCCTAGAGCTTATTGACTCTTGCGATCAATCCATTTTACATTTTGTTTCTTATGTCTTTTAAGACAATGTGCAATTGTCATTCATTTCACACAATTCTACAAAAGGTCCAGACAACATCAGAAACCATCTACATTCACCCCAGGTTTTCTCATTCTTCTGCTATCTTTTTCTTGCTGCACCTAATCCATTCAGGAAAAGAGAAGAACAGCAATACAATCTCTTTGATAGCTTCCTATATGAAAATGTATACCTACCTCTATTTGAGGCATAATGGGCATTGGTTGGAAGGAAAGATGCAGTTTGGTAAGGAAGGACATATTAGAGATGTCCTTCCTCAATATTCTGTATGCATTTCCAACTTTAAAGTCATTTCATATTCCTCACTGGCGATCCAATCTTTAATCATGTTTAGCACAACTAACAAGGAAGGAAAAACTAGCCAGTATGTTTTTGAGCCAAATTATAAAACCAATGTGTTTGGTTGTCTGCTTTAGAGCCAGTTATAAACTGATCATGCTAGACAGTTGTTACTAGATTAAATTGGTATGACTTACAACTCAAACCCTAACCATGAATTAAAGTATTTACTGGGATGTACTTGGAATTGCACTTCTCTGGCCTTGTACTGCTGACACTTGGATTGATTGATGAATGATGAAATAGTTTAAGAAAGCCAAATGGCATATTTTTTTTTCCAGCAAAGCTATGCAGGTGACTGATTTGATTCCCTCTTGTAATGAAATTGACTAGAGATAACAACATAATCTCTGTTTTCTCAGCTTATCTACAAGCATTACAATAATTTTTTAAAGAAATGAAAGGCAACATCAAAGCTGCAAACAGATACATACATACACAACTAAACTAAATAGGCACAGTGAGACACCTACTTTCATTTGGGGGCAATTAAGGAAAAAAAGGGAAAAGATAGCACGGTATGCTTGACTAATGATCTTTCCATGTATATGGAACATAGCATGATCACCAGGAATTGGAATGCTGATTATATTTGGAACACAATGGGAAAGTCATGATTTTTCAAGTGCTAGAAATCTAGGAGTACAGTTAGAAGTAGGGTTTCCTAGGCAGCTTAGTCACTACTACATGGTTCCCCAAGCCTGGCTTCTCTATGGTCAGATAGACAACCACTCACTTTCTGCTTCTAGAAATCAGATCCACCATTTTCTTGGAATCTGGCCAATTATCAGCCTTAATCTGTGGCTTTGCCTTGTCTCTTTCCCTTTCGAATGCTGTCACAAACAATTCCATTTCCTTTGCCACTCAGCCAGTAGAGTTTATTACTTGATAGTAATGATCATTTATGAACAGGCCATCTGCACAGAACATCTGTGTGAACTTCAGTCAACTTAGGAGAACATTTATCAAATCATCAATAGTTTCCACACTGAAATGGTGAATCATTGTAGAGAAAAAAAGATGACCTTGATGGAGATATGTGGGATCTGTTGCCTAGGCAAAAGGGGCTGAACCTTTTTTTTAAGTCCAGAACAAGATAATATTCAGAAGCAACTCAGGCAGAGGCCTCCCTAATTCACTGAACTGCAAGAAAGAGGAGGAGGAGGTGGTACAGCATTCTCAAATTTGCAAGATTCTTTTATTATAGCCAATGTCTATAAAAGTACTTTCAGCCTTCCCATGGAGTTGATTTCATGGCCTGGTCTACCTAACAGCCCCGACAGCCAACAAGCACCAAGTGCTCGGTTGAAAAATAATAAGAATTATATTTATATGAAGTTATATTGTTTCAGTTTGCTCTTCTGTGGAAAATATCTTACATTTTTTTGCTTAGAAATCAGAGATGATGCAGAGGCAACCTAATGTGTACGCATCATTGAAAGGGTAGGAAAAAAAGCATTGTTGATGGTTAGTCAGAAGTCTCTGCAGAGTGTAGTATAAAGGATCAAAATGGCAGCCACAGTGTCAAAATGGATGAAGCTTTGGCTGTAGGTTGTGGCTGCCATCTTGATTTTTTTTTTAATCATACCTGTAGACAGCCCAGTGGTCAACCATTTCATTCCTTGCATTTTTTCCCCTTCTCACAGCCCGGAGATGTTGGCAGCTAAGGAGATTGATGGAACAACTTCTTTGTCTCAGCCCATCCCCTCAGCAAAAAAGCACCGAGCAGGTTTGAACAAGAAAGCTATCCTATGCCTGAATAATTTTGGAAAAAGAGTCCTGATTGCTTTCATACCCTGAGAAAATAGCATTTTGGGAGTCAGAAGTGGGAAAGAAATGAAATAAATTTAACTTCTCAAAATGAAGGACCAGATAGCTCAGAAGTGCATGTGGGCACAAATGTACCAGGGAAAGAGAATGAATATGGGTGCTTCATGAGACTTTAATCTCTGCTGTCCTGCACAAATTTTGTAGAATGCTGGAATGCTTTTCCTATTGCAGTACCTTCTGTTTCATTCTTTTGGACAGTTTTTGTAGTCTCAGGCTGGGATATGACAGGGAACTTTCTTCCTTCTTTGAAGGACTTTCCCAATTACTTGGAATTACTTTTGAATCCAACATTCCAGACAGCCCTTTGCACTGCCACTTTGGCTGGGCTGGCTGGGACGAAGAGAGTAGGCAGGGCATCAAAACCTTGCATAGTAAAAGTGAATGGGAATATTATGGTTTTGGACAGTCTGTTTATATTCCAGACAGACCTTGTGATATACAACATACGTACTTCATTATGGTAATGAAATAGGTTAGCCATGCAACACTGATATTCTATAGTCATTTATCAGTGTTTTACCCTTGTCTCTTTTTGCTTAATAGGGTTAATCCCTTCCAGCAGGAAAACCTAAAATAGCAAGGGAAGCTTAGCATCAATCATGGCCTTTTGCTGCCAAAGATTTTGGAAGATATTCAGTACCAGAATTGACCTATCCCTGTTCATTCCTGAACTGTCATGACATCAGCACTGATATTTTATACATTAGCATGCATATCTATTTTTTAAATGTATTTTTAAGCCAGACTTCCAAATCACTTGAGAATACCTTATGTTTTCCATCTTTGTATTTCTTCGAATGGAAAGAATAAGGATGGAAAAACTGCAAATTGTTTTTCGTTATTATTATTTCTTAAAAATCTGTATGCCTACATGACAGGACTGATTTTGAGATTGTGAAGGGGGAGGGAGGGAAAAGCAACTGAATCCTTCTAACAGATGATATCACTGCCTAGGAAAAATTTCTTTGCAGATTAATATGCTACAAGCCTCCTCATGGATCTGCCGTAATTATTATAGTAAAGGCTTTCTTCAAATAATAGATTTCTTTGTTACAAACACAAGAATCCCAAAGCTGCAACAGGAAAAATGATGAGAGGGAATTTTTGAATTCTGTTCCATTTATTTGCTTATAAAAATTACACATGCACCTGTATGTCACAAAGGTGTGCACTTCCACAGCATTGTATTTAGGAAAGTAAATGGAGTGAATAGAAACAAAAGATGTGGGGTGGACAAGTATTCAGAACCCCGAGTTTACCTATCTGCCCTGTTGTGAGAAAGTGATATGGTAAGTTCCCTCAGAATGAAAGACTAACACCGTTGCTAAATGGATGTTCCTCTGCATTTCTATAAGCAATAAAAGCAATGATATAAAACAAAGGAATACAGTTTGAAATTCACCAGATATTGCCTCCAAATTTGCAGGCATGGAGGACAATAAATTTTGTTTTAGAAACTGTAACCCAGGCTTAGAATGCATTACCATGTCATATGCACTGACAAGGTTTCTTTGCCCATGTGCTAAATCTCATAATACATACAAGCGCTGGTTACAGCAACGATGTTAGGGAAGAAGCAACATTTATGTTCTGAAAATGAGATTTGGATTTAAGCTTTGCTGCCTTTCTTCTGATCTTGGAACTGATTACTTATTCCTTTCAGGATTCAGCAGAGGTTGAAGACCCAATGAAGCCAGAAGAGGTACGTTTGGAAGTAAAGCAACAGAGTTGATGGGGTTGACATTTCCAGTCAATGTCATGTCAGGAGATTCCATGTAACAGTCATGTGATTATTTTTTTTAAAAAAAATCACAAGAATATTTATCCATTCTCCACTATGAAATGTGACTTCTCAAAACATCTCCTCATTTTCTCTATGACAGTTATGCTGTTGTATATGTTACTGTCAGTATGCATGGCACCTCAAAGAACAGTGGGCAAGAATATAATAGCCTGCAAGAAAAAGTTGAAAGTTAAAGAGGGAAGATGTGTGTTACTACACTCCCTAACTCTACCTTTGTAAAGCATTGCACGAATCATTTTTCAAAAATATATTTGCTACATAATAGGTCTATGACAAAAAGTACAGTGTAATATCTATCATGCTTATAACCTATATGTGAGCTCTGTGACTCATAACTTCAAGAAAACAGGGAGTATTAATAAGACCACATGGTTGGGATACCCAATAGTACTGCAATTGCAGGTTTTAGTTGGTGTTGGGTATGTTCACTTTCATCCAGTTTTCTATCTATGATGGTACACAGGCTCAGATTTTTTTTGATGAATGCTGTAGATAGTCCCAAAGCTGCATGAACTTAAAATACTGGGGGAGAAACTGAGTAGCGCCTTCTTTACTTTGCTGGAGTGAATCTGATCATTTCTGCAGTCCCTAATGCTTCTTGAAGTAAATTTGTGTTGTTTTGTCAGGCCTGGTAAGTAACACACCCCTTGAGGGGTCCTTGGTGCTCTCTGAGCTTGTGTTCTTACAGACATTTCATTACCCAGACTAGGCAATGAAAACTGCTAGCACTGATAATGTTACCTAATTTGGGTAATGAAACATCTGCAAGAAGACAACCAAGCTCAGAGAGCACCAAGGACCCCTTATTTCAGCCCTCAGCTACAAATATTCTCCTTTATTGGTAGCACATCCTTTTTCCAAGCGGCAACCCAACAACAGCAGCTTTTTGCAGAAGCAAGCATGATTACTGAAAACCACATGATTAAACTGGTAATGGAAAACTAGAAAAATTTAGGAGAATGGGCTGGAACATGTACTCTTTGCTCTTAAGAGAGCCTGTATAATGTCTGTATGAGTGAGAGTCTGTGCAATATCCAGATAGACCTCCCCCTGATTGCATTATTAGGGGATAGGCTTTAAAATTAAAACCAAAGTATTCATGGAAAACGTAATCTCTGAGAAGGAATGCAAATATAAAGAAAATGGAAAAGTCTACTGCGAGCAATAGCAAAAATAAAAATATGGTGTTTGCTTTAGGAAAGAGGTTGTTTCAGATTCCTGTCAGAAATGGCTGTCTAACTGCTCTCCAGTCAACCAAAAAGTTAGAAGAGGAATTGGACAAGTTGGGAAATATACCCAAGACAAGTAAATCATGCTGGCTCATTGGCTAAAGTGAGCAGCCTGGGAAAGTGGTTGGTACAAATTACTTCTCTGAACTTGTGAACTCTTTTTTTTCCCCTGTGTCAGATAGAAGTTTGGGAGCAGGAGGAGCTGGAGAAAAAGGTATGCTTCAGCAGCTGCCGCATAGATCCTTCTCCCTTTCAGCTGGTCGAGAGAACATCGCTGCATAAGGTGGGTGCCTGCATTTACCTCCTATTCTCTACTTACCTTGCTATCCAACTCTACTCCCATCAAGGCCTACACCTTCTTCTGATTTCAAGTTCTCTTTATATTGCTTGGTTTTCAAAATACTGTGCGATCTTGCTCAAGCTTTAACCTATCAGGTGGAGTAAGGTTCTCCATATATAGTATGGCCTCAACAACTCTTCTTTGGTTTTACTCTTTCAGGCAAGTAAAAGGTACAGAATTGGGCTTAATCTACAAAATACAGACCTGTTCTCTTTTCTTCAGTTCCTTCTTCCTTCCCCCCCAGTTCCTGCCAAATTATTTTATTATCACAGATCTTTTTTTTCACCCATTGCATGTTGCCACCTTGCCATGCAACTTTGCAAAGTAGATTAAGAGCTGCAGGTTTCAATATGAAGCTGAACCTCTAGAATTTGAATGAGAAAAATAGCATTAAAAGCAAAGGAACCACCCCCAATGTTCAATTAAGTTTATTTTATTATTTACATTCTTGCCAGTTCTGTGTCTTGATACTTGATACTTAGTTTATGCTATTAGCAGAAAATTTCATCTACGAAGCAGTGGTATGTCTTTAGATAATCTTGTCTACTAAAATGATTTCTGTATGAAGGAAACAGAGGGATCAAACTAGTTGGGCAACTGTTTAATCTTTGCAGGAGCAATTTTACTATTAAAATTGGGGACAGAAATTGTTGAGTAAGTTGTTCTTTATTCTCAATGTTGTTCCAACACATAACTCAAAATAAAGAAGTTAATAACAGTGCTTTTTATGATTATGATCCATCAGTAAATATAAGATTGAACAAAACCTACTTAGAATTGTTGTATGTTTAATCAATTCCAAACATTTCAATCTATGTATAAGGTGCCCTTGTTTAATTAGGTAGCATGGTTTTCTTTAATATAAGCTAGGAGTGATGGGCCCTACTATAGCACAAAGATAAAACCTTATTTTCCTGTTTTTCAAAGAAGAAAAGCCTTAGTCTCACCTAAAATGATATCTGCAAGGACATATACAAGCCAGGATCCAAAATCAAAAGGCAACTTTTCCCTTTTCCCTGGTTTGATTTGTTCAGGTTAACAGCATCTCAATTTTACTAACTTATGCCCGTCTATGACTGTTCTATATTCCCCTGAGTTAAGAAGAGCTTAATTCCATTTATATCCCATCTAGATGAACTCACTCTGCTTTTGCTACCTGAGAATACTCTTAGCATGCTAGTACATGAGAGAAAGATAGTTTAGTCTGATGGGTCATAGGTTATGTAGAATTGGAAAAATATTTAAACCATAATCTTTTATTTATTTTGTATATCACATTACTATGTAACTTAATATCAGTTGACTTGGTACAATTTGTTTTTTAATGCCAACAAAGTATTACATTGCGTTAATTGGATAAATTGATCTCTACTTCTAATTATTCCAATTTCAGACATGAAGGTTTCATTCTTTGGCTTTGCTCTAATATGGGTAAAAAATAATAATCACCATTCTTAACCTATTTCAAATTCTCCACGAGTTTGCAATGATTGGCCTGTTTTATTTGCTAATTGGTTTCTTTTCTCATTTCTGTAGACACATACCTTGTTTTCATTGCTAGGACTCACCCATGCCTATGTAACCAGCATGGGAAAACTAAAAGGTGTGATTGCACTGGAAGAGGTAATTTAAATCATGTTACCTTTGTATTTTGTCTGGTTGAGTCTTGCTTGAGAGTAAAGAAAAGATCTCATGGGAAACCCATAATGGGGGGGGGAGGAGACAGTAAAAGACAGGAGTGCTACTCATTATACACCACTTACATCACACTCTTACCATTCCTTCTGGAATCCTGGTGGTGCCTTCTCAATCCACATTTAGAAAAGTCATTTAAGAACTTTTCCATTTAGCTTTATTTTACATTTCATGTATTCTTTTAATACTATCAGTGATATATAACACTACTCCCCTATGGACTTTAGATTCAGTTCCCAGAGCTTCTCCACACAAAGCCAGCAAAATGTAACTTGTAATATCAGTACCTGCAAAAAAGTAATGTGTACTATTTTATTTTCATTAAGTTTAAATTGAAATGTTTTATTTTATTCTGACCTCTATTTATTTTTCAGCCTTCCCTAATTTTTGAAGCATACTCACTTGAAGGCTTAGTGCACCCTTGCTAAAACTCGCAAAATCTGATATACAAATATATGATTATCTGGACTACAAGAGTAATCCCTCTTTAAATCCTCTTAACATTCAGAAGAAGAAAAAAAATCTTTAGTCTTATTATGGCTTTATTGGCTATAATGCCAACTGGATTGTGGCCTTTTTCAGAAGAGGAGAAATTAGGTTGTGGACTTGAATTGAATTTATACATGCTTAACTTCCATGGCTTTGTCTTCCTTCTAAAAATCTTGGACTCTTCTGGTTTGTGATGGTACTATTTATTTATTTGCCATCTCCTTCAAAGGAATTTTGTTCTCTAGGGCAGGGGTCCCCAATCCCCGGTCCATGGACCGGTACCTGGCTGCGGCATGCCAGCAATCGGTCCGCACAAACAAGCAAAGCCCCATCCATGGGATGCAGGCAGCACACAAAGCCACGTACTCTCCCCTCCATGGAAAAACCTTTTTCCATGGAACCGGTCCCTGGTGCCCAAAAGGTTTTGGAGGAGATAATGGCTATTAGAGCCACTTACTTCTTTCATGTACATGTACTCCTCAGTATTTTTATAGAGCAGTCATTTTCAGCAACTCTCCAAATTTCCAGCCAGCACTACTTGAAGACACCTAGTTGGGGGTAAAAAAAAAAAAATCCTATTGTACTGTAAAGATAATGATAATCAAAGGTTTTTCCCCCTCTTTGAGCATCTTTGAACTTCTGACATGAGGATCTCAGTTGCTTATTTTCTCCCTTTATGAAGAACAAAAATAGCATGAGTAGTAAATATCAGAGTGGAGTTCTGTGTGTCTGTATGACAGGACTGGATAACTTGTGAGCTGCAATTCCCCTTCCCCCACTCCCAGCAGCCCATTTGAGGCCTCCAATGCCTCATATATTAGACATAGATGAAAATTTTGGATCTTTTTGCATTTCTGATGTTTAAGAAACAAAATGGGTCCCTTAACTTTTGCAGAGTTAAAGCAGCTAGTATGACCTTAAAGACCCCTCACTCCCCAAAATTTTCTTATGGAAAGTGTTAACTTTGTTAAATATTTCCAAATCATACTTTGTGTATGCTGCTGAGATTCATATGTTGTAGTGGTCTAAAAAAATGATTGAATGAATGAATGAAGGAATGAATGAATGAATGAACGAATGGTTTTAAATGCAGAAAAAGGGATTAAAAGTTTTTTGATCTTGCCTATTTTGGTAACATTTTCATGTGATAAGGCAAACCAAGAAGGGTCAAAAATGTGGTCCTTAGGATGAAAATGATTGCCCTTCTGGTCTATGGAAACTATTTTGATGGAGGAAGACTACTTTTATGCAACTTCCTTCTTAATTCTGTGTCTCTCAAACTCTCAGCTCCAGAAAGCTATTGAGGGGTCTACACGTACTGGGGTCCAACTTCGTCCTCCTCTTGCAAGTTTCCGTGATGCCACCCAGACTTCAAGCAACAAAGAGCATACCAATTGGTCTACAAAGTTGTGGAGCAAAGATAACAGTGATACAGTCCCTGGGAAATCTGCAGTGGACTCAGGACCAGAGAACTCAGTGGGCCCTAGTTCCCCTTTCTCACAAGAATCTTCCCTCCCCAGGTAAAGAAAAGGGAAACTCCCTGCTTCAGATGCTGACACAGAATTGGAGGACGTAGAAATTTTTGGCCCAGCTGCTGAGAACATCTCAGACCTACTCAAGGACCTTAACTTGTGCTCCAGAAACCTGGAAGAAGATGATAAGGATGATAACAATATGACAATAGAATTGCACCTTGGAAAAATTTACCTCATCCTTCAGCATAATCTGCCCACCATACTTGTATTTCCAGGAAAGGCTTGTGACCTGCTTTGCTGGTATCAGTGGAAGATAATTCATGCTGGAGAACTTGCATGGCTGTGTGGACTGGTTTTCCTCTGCCATTTTCAGTGGGGTGCAAGAAAGACATGAAAAGCAAATGGGTGGAAGGATCCTGGCTTATATCCTCCAGTTTTGCATCCTTTGATTATGATCCCTATGTGGGGCACTTGGTATGGCCCCATTGTCTGTAGGGATATATTCCAAGTTTTCTTCAGATAATCCTACCACTTATATCATCATTCAGCATGCCATGGTGTTAGCCCTGTGGGGTAGTCCAGACAAGAAGTATAACCAGGAGTACTAACTCTATCTTTATTGTAAGATTGCATTAACAGACTCTTGCCAGAATGAAAGTATTTCTCCCTTCCTTTCTTTTTCCTTGCCAGAAAACTAGGGAGGGTCTTTTCTGAAATGTTTCCCATGCCCTCCCATCCACCTGTGGGCTGTCTTTTACACTGGTTGTCCAGTCTGTGGCTTTCCCTCTTGTCTCCGAAGGTCATTCCCACATACCATTGTGTATGGCCATCTTCATCCCTTTGAGGTGTTCTGATCTAAAGAAGGGTCAGAGAACTTAGCCCAGGCTCAGTCCTGATGTAGAGAACTCATCCCAATTTGTAAACAAAACAGAATATGACAAATGCTTCATACCCCCCCTTTTTGCAATATTCTTTCTTTTGAAATAAACTCCAATCTATGCTCTACATGTGACACTATTTCACCCCCCTCACAAATTCTTCTTGTTTTGTCATTATAGGCATAATATCTATTATTTCTACCAATTAGCACATCCTTGTCCTAAAAAAATCTCCCACGTATTGAAATATTCCTCTGAAACTTGTTGCTGGGGTAAAAATACTAGAAACAAGTCTGATTCTTTATTGAGGAAATTATCACCAAGTATACTTGACTAAGTAATACAACTACTGTTATCCAGATAGTTCCCCATCTTACCTATGCAGACACATTCATAAACCTTCCATTTTACATGTAGTGATGCATTTGTTTGAACATTACTGTTTGATTGAAGTCTTGGGGGGAAAAAAATCATCAAACCAGAAGGGGATGTGAGTGAAGTCTAAATGCTGATAAGCCAAGGATTCAAGTTAAGGGTTAGGGTATAAATATCACGTACATCTTAAAATGTCCTACTGTTATTACTTGAAGGAAATTTCTATAAATACTGTCTTAAACATATTTGTGGCTGTGACTAAACTCTGATATGGGAAGAAATTGATGTGTTGAGAAGCAGCATCAGTAAATGAAAGAGTGGGTGGCATTTCTAAGGATATTTCTGCATTTCGTCTTTGTATAACTTTTATACAAATCTAACAACACTGGCTCTTTCCAAAGGAATCCCTAAGAACAGGATGGTACTGAGCATTCTGTAAGAAATAACAAGCACAACTAAACTTAATGAACGATTGTTAATTGACTTCAATGATTCATCAGAAGTGTATGCCAGATAACCAAATAAGAAAAATCCTTGCTTAACCTAACCTCTTGCATCTATAATCAATTCTTTTTGCATTGCACTCAGACTGTAACTCTTTTTGTACTGTTTTATTAGTACTGTACAGAAGCGGTACCAGTACTGTATCATCAGCCACACTCAGTATAGATGTGTTAATTGTTTGAACTAGTGTTTCCAAGCAAGGTTTGGTCTAACAAATGGAGACAAAAATATTTTGGGGTTTTTGGCTCAGGAATGAGGAGCCTGGCTTGGCAACATAGATCATTAGTAAAGAGATTAAAACTTAGTCCTTGTAAATGCTCTTGCCATTTTGGCTAGAGTTTCTCAGGGAAATAAACACAATATTCCAAGCAGAATAGTATCAGCATCAAGTTAAAATCAGCATCATATATTTAGAGAAGAGATTGGAAAGAACACGTCTGTGTAATGGAAGTTGCTTAGACTTGGCAATGTCAGTTTTCACACCAGTCAAATATGGAAAATTGAAGTTTTCCATCATCAGACTTCCATCATTCAGTGAATTTCAATCTTTCATGGAGTTGTTACTTGATCTGATAAAGGAAATAAGGTGGCAATCTTACCTATGGTGGATTTTACCATTTTTTCTGGGAAATGCCTTCCTCAGGTTTGTCAGAATCCCATTGGACAGGGTTTTTGTTGGGAATCATATCAGTGTCTGAGTATTTTGAGGCAATTTGATAGCCATGTCCCAAACTGCCTATTTAAGACTGATTAAATGCAGATCAGCTTTATTTAATCACTGTTCAGTCATTCTTTCAAACAAACACACAATTTGCTGGTCTATACATTTTAGTGCTCATTTCTATGAGTTTCTTGCCAGAGGGATACTGGCTGTTTGGAACAGTACTTTAACTAAATCCAGAATTTGGGATACATATCAGGTACTTAAGGCAAATCTTTGCCAGTTTGATTTTTCCATATCTGAATCAAAATGGATAAGTCTGTAAATAATTGAATTTTGATTCTCTCATTCATGTGCATCAATACAACAGCCTGCAATATCAAATGAGAATGCAAACAGGGCTTGTTCCCAGCTAGACAATAAACAGGACAACCAGCCAAAAGCACAAAAATTATTTCTTTTGTTATTGTTGTTGCCCCGCAGCTTCTGCTTCTCCCATATCACAAGCTGCAACTTTTGGGTGTCTTTTACTCTACCCAAATAGTCTTCTAATTTACAGTATTTAGCCCACATTTTTACTGGAGTGATAAATCTTTTGTTTGGCTTATACTGCTTCAGATTATAGCTAGAGGATAGATGCAACAGTCATCCATTTTAAAAAAAATGCCCAGAGAAACTAGATGCCATGGCATCAAGGATGTGAAGAATTTCATTAATATAAAACGTAGAAATTCTAAGAGTTTCTTCAGCCTACCATTAATTAGAGAGAATTAGAGGAAGCAAAAACAAATCAAGCAACTCCATATGGTATTTGCTCACCTTCTTCAGAATTACCAATGGTATTTTGCTTTGCCTAGGGATATTAATGTATTTTGATAATATCTTTATTTTGTTCTAAGACTGGGAGTATAATTTCCTTAGCTACAGTCATTATTAAATTCCATAATCTTGTAGTCCAGAAACACTGTTTACTCTTCTACTGGAGTAAACTTACCTTGGTGGTCCTTTCTGGGCTAGTAAGTAGATTTCAAATAAAAAAGAAATGGAAATATGCACTCTTTGATTTTATAGACAACCTTAGAAATACAAGTTATTCTGGAGGCTGGTGCTTTGTAGCACATCAGTTTCATGCAGACACATGTACACAATCATATTTCTGGAAAAGAAAAGTCATATAGGGTGGGACTATAAGAACACAAAGAGAGAAGTGCATAGATGCTGTATTGGTTTTTAAACCAAAAATATGAAGAGATGCCATAATGTATAGGTGAAACTCGAAAAATTAGAATATTGTGCAAAAGTTCATTTATTTCAGTAATGCAACTTAAAAGGTGAACCTAATATATGAGATAGACTCATTACATGCAAAGCAAGATAGTTCAAGCCGTGATTTGTCATAATTGTGATGATTATGGCTTACAGCTCATGAAAACCCCAAACCCACAATCTCAGAAAATTAGAATATTACATGCAATCAATAAAACAAGGATTGTATATAGAACAATATTGGACCTCTGAAAAGTATAAGCATGCAATACTTGGTTTGGGCCCCTTTTGCAGCAATTACTGCCTCAATGCAGCGTGGCATGGAAGCTATCAGCCTGTGGCACTGCTGAGGTGTTATGGAAGACCAGGATGCTTCAATAGCGGCCTTCAGCTCTACTGCATTGTTTGGTCTCATGTCTCTCATCTTTCTCTTGGCAATGCCCCATAGATTCTCTATGGGGTTCAGGTCAGGTGAGTTTGCTGGCCAATCGAGCACAGTAATCCCACAGTCATTGAACCAGGTTTTGGTGCTTTTGGCAGTGTATGCCTCTCCATTCTTCCTCCAGACTCTGGGTCCTTGGTTCTCAAATGAGATGCAAAACTTGCTCTCATCAGAAAAGAGGACTTTGGACCACTGAGCAACAGACTAGTTCTATTTTTCTTTAGCCCAGGTAAGACGCTTCTGATGTTGTTTGTTGTTCAGGAGCGGCTTGACAAGAGGAATACGACATTTGAAGCCCATGTCCAGGATCCGTCTCTGTGTGGTGGCTCTTGATGCACTGACTCCAGCCTCAGTCCACTCCCTCCAACACTTTTGAATGGCCTTTTCCTGACAATCCTCTCCAGGCTGCGGTCATCCCTGCTGCTTGTGCACCTTTTTCTTCCACTTTTCCCTTCCACATAACTTTCTATTAATGTGTTTTGATACAGCATTTTGGGAACATCCAACTTCNGATGGTTTTCTGCACAACTGTCAGGTCAGCAGTCTTTCCCATGATTGTGATTCCTACTGAACCAGACTGAGAGACCATTTAAAGGCTCAGGAACCCTTTGCAGGTGTTATGGCTTAATTAGCTGATTAGAGTGGGACACTTTGAGCCTAGAATATTGAACCTTTTCACAATATTCTAATTTTCTGAGATTGTGGATTTGAGGTTTTCATGATCTGTAAGCTATAATCATCTCACTTATGACACATCAGGGCTTGAACTATCTTGCTTTGCATGTAATGAGTCTATCTCATATATTAGGTTCACCTTTTAAGTTGCATTACTGAAATAAATGAACTTTTGCACGATATTCTAATTTTTCGAGTTTCACCTGTAAATTATATTTCTGTCGATGGTATTTCTGAAACTTCTCACCTTTATGTCAGCATGATTTTGCAGTCATTGGAGGTCTAGATTATGGGTTTTTCTAAGTACTTGTGCTTCATCTATTTACATGTAGTCCTCATTTAGTGACCCAACTGATACCAGCAGCTGTGTTGTTAAGTGAAGTGGTCACTAAGTTGGAAATCACGTGACCACAACTGTGCTTTCCTTTTTCTAATCCCCTGTCCTTTGAATGTTCATCCCAGTGCTGGGATAATTCTTAAGAAAATAATTACTGTTTATATTTACATTAGTTGGAGAGGAAGAGTAAGCAGGCACACAATGGAGAATCCACAACAAAAGCAATGAGCTGGAATCAGCAACCATGGTGTGCTGTGCAGTGCCAACTGTCTGGTGTATCCCCCATTGTGTGTCTGCTTATGTAATCCCTTTCTCTCCAATCTTTCTCCTCTGTACTTAGGCACAGGAGAGATTGCCTATAGTAATTGCTTGTTTTTCTCTTCACCCCCTTCCCTTCTATGGAATAGACATGCCCCATATTTCATTTGTATTAGGTAGAATCTGAGGAAAATGGGATGGGGGAGAAAAGCTGTTTTTTCTTCTTATACTGTCACCAGTATATTTAAAATTAAATGACAAACATTAAGTCTTACCATACTTTAAAAAAATATACTCACTTGGCTAAGGACACTCATCCAACTCTTTGTAACTAATGCATAGTTATACTGAAAGGCATTGAAACAAGATTATTTCTATTAACATAAATATTGCTACCATTGGCAACTATATTTCTATTTCCTTCTGACTCCCTCCATTAAAAAGCAGTAAAATGTATCACAGGTTATGGTGGCTTTCACTAAGCCAATGCACAGCAGCAGATGCACTGAATTATAGATCTGTTATCTTGGTCAGAATGGCTAATGGAGGTTTGCTGTTAATCATGACTTGAAGTAACTTGAGGTCTAGGCCCGGGTTTTTCCAAACTGTGTTCCATGGAATCCTTGAAATGTGATGGAATTCTATGAGAAACCTGAGGTAAAAAAAAGAACCCAACACAAATGCATCCAGTTTTTCCATCACTGGAGCTTTGTCTTTTGATCAGGAGTTCCAGCCAACTTCCTTGCTCTGGAAAAAATTGAAATCACCTGCTATAGACTTTATGGAGGAGGAGAAGGACCTGATTCACAGCTGCAATTTTCAATAACAACTCTACATTTACAGCAATATTTGCATATTCTTCCACTGAAGTGCGTGCCACATACCTACTGCGAGGGCTACTTTTGAATAGAGAAGAATGTATGCTTTATCTGTTCATACCATGATACTTAGCAGACAGAATCTAACAGATTGCACAATCCATTTGGAGGCACTTCCCAATAGAAATAAGACACACTTCCACCAACCACAATGGCAAAACCACATGCTGTTTAATAACATTAACTTGATGAGGTTCTTACATGCCCTTGCAGGCAACGCTCTCTTTTCCTCAATGGCTATTAACCATAACCAGGCATGAAACGCCATATAATTTTTATACCTATAGATATAGTTACACACAGGCACACGTATGTGTATGCGTGCACAAAAGATATATGTATATATATTGAGAGAGAATATATATTCTCATAAGTCACATTATCAAAAACATGCACAGAATAACCAACCAAAAAGAAAAAGAAAAAGGTTTAAGCAAAGATGTTTTGGAGTTGGAAGACCAAAGGCAAATCTGGTTGTTTTTTTTCCTGCTTGAGTGCCCCAGGACTGAAGGAGGTGAGAGGGTTATTTTTGTAAACCCACTTCTGCTTTTCCTCCCATTCCTTTCCTGGAAAGTCACTGTTCTCAATTAGTCCCATCTTTTAAAGATGGAAAGAAAACTAGTTTTTTCCCTCCCTTCTTCAGAAATTCAGAATTGTGAAAAGTCTTAAGACTGGTCTCTCTTTATAAACTTCCCTGCAGTCAACCATAACCAGTTTAATCTTTTTTTAAAAAAAAAAAGCCCCAAACCTTTGGTTTCTTTAAACATGCTTCAATTACACTAGCCACTATTTCTTCTCTTTTATATAGCTCCTGTATTTATTGTCCTGTGTTCTGCTCTTAAGCTTATGAAGAGCTTTTCTTTTCTTTCTTTTTTTAAAAAAAAGTCCTTTCTAATTGGAAAATTATTTTTGAGGCTCATTTTCTAGCTTGGAGGGTGGGTCCACCACTTCATACACAGCACCAAATGAACTGGAGAAATATTTTTTAAAAATATGGTACTATATTCAAAAATGATTTTTGTCTCCCAGACAACATTTTACAGTTCCTAAAAATAACAGTAAATTAACACCCAAACTTATAATTGCCCATACAGAGTTTGGAACAAAATTCGGACATCTGTGGCGATGACATTTAAGGAAAAAGGAAACAAAAGTGCCATACTGAAGTTTGTATAGTATTGTAATGTCTAAAGAAATACACTACAGCTATGCCTGGAGTAAAAAATGTGTGTGTGTGTGGGGGGGGGGAACTGAGTTACTTAAAATAAACTATGAATTTATTTAAAATACTTTTTCTGCTTGCTTCACTATACCGTAAGCCTCTCAACGTGAATATGCAAGTTTCAGATTATAACTTGGTTTCCCACGATTATAATACTCCTCCATTCAGATAATCATTTGTGCACAGAAAGTGAACCTTACATGGAAACCTGGCTCGGAATATCTTACCCCTGATCACCCGCTCTACCAACTGCTGAGAATTATCTTTGCATAGAGAAGCATTGAAACCTAGGCTCCCCTCACCCCTGGCAATCAAAAATGGTACCATCTAGAGATACAGCTTTACTATGTAGTGAAATCCAGGCCAGGGACCTGAATACACTTGACAGCATCACCCACAAAACAAAATGGGAATGGTTTAAAATGAAAAAGTAGCAACCAGCAGAGCAAATGCAGCTTTTCCACCACTGCTTCGATTATTTTGTCTCCCAAGAATCTTCTTGATTCTTGAAAAGCTCAGTCACAGGAAGACAAAATTCAGCAGAACCTACTGAAGATATTTTGCTGCCCAAGGTGAGGCATCAGAATAAAACATCTCATATACTGTATATATAAAATAAAGCAAATGTTTGTGTAAGAGTTTGTTCCAGAGTTAATCCCTTCATTTTTTTTCTCTCTCTTCTTATGAGCAGCAGGTAAATACAGAGAGATAATGACTTGTCACTAGGGGCTACAGTGAAGTAAGCAAAATCCCTGGCATCAGAGCTAATTTAGTGACTTTCAAAAACAATATAAGTCTATCTGCAGTTAAATTATCTGCACCTATGTGCCATTTTCTTTAGTGACTTTCAAAAACAATATAAGTCTATCTGCAGTTAAGTTATCTGCACCTATGTGCCATTTTCTTTATTTGCTAGATGGCTACAACATTTGTAAGTGAAATATGATTAAGAGAATGACTTCACTCTCCTTGAAATATCCAAAGTAGTAATAAATTAAATCACTAGCCATCTTCTCAATCAGTTTTTACAGAATAATTTAATGCATAATATAAATACATGGATATAGTAGTTGTTTGCAGAGCCCCAATTTCTCTTGTTTTATTCCTGTCTTATGCAAGAATTATCTTCCATTGTCTGGACTGATCTAAAGCCAGGGTGGTGTAATGGTTAAGCTGCTACAGGATCAAGTTCCAGGCTGGCATTTGTCATAGAAGCTCATGGGGGTGACTTGGTCTGGTCACTTTCTCTCAGTCCCCCCTATCTCACAGAGTTTGGGTGCTATGTCCACTACCATGAGTCTTGCATATATGAATAAATAAACAGATTACTTAGAATGGAGAAATGCAAATGGATTAAGAAACAATTCATCAGCAATGGAACAACAAAGTAGTTCAAAACAGGCAGATTTTAAGCAGGGGAGTCCATCGTGGGGATGGTATGTGTCAAAAAAGTCAAGATGTTAATAATGACCATGTGATTGAAGCCCAGCCACTTGTATATCGCACACATGTACAAAGGGACAGAACTTCAATATCGCGGTCATGATCGCCATCTTGAGTTTTTTGACCATCATCATCCCCTGGATGGCACTGCTTTAGGCCTACCTAAGGGAGAAAAAGCATCGCTTCTTGCAATCCTCTGCATTTCAAGGCTGTATGCAGGAACGTAGGAAAAAAATACTCAAAACAAATGCTTATTTGTGATTTCAGCATAACCAAGCTGAAACTTTGAATATGTTTTCACAACAGCCAACTCACTTCCTAATTTATTGGTCTGATCTGAAAATTATATTTTGCGTTAACTGCCCAGGGAACTAGAGAAATCCAAGGGCAACAATAATGATGGCCAGAGGGCCACACTATGCTTCTGTCCTGCCCAAGGGCTGTAAAGGTTGTGGGCATGAGGTCACCGTGGAATGGGGCTGACATTTTCAGAGCCCATTGGGAGGGTGCTGAAGAGGATAAAATGTCTTCTTTGCCTCTTAAGACTTTTTTTTTTAAAAAAGGGAAGATAGCCTGATTTGGGTGGCAGGGAATTAAGGGGGCTTCAAAAGGGTGATAATTTTACTTCTGAACTCCTCTGAAACATACAAAAATATTGCTCTTCATGAATGCCTTCCTTTACGGCCTGGAGTGACACAGGGCAAAGCCCTCTCTCACACCCAGTCTTTCTAAGCAAGCCTATCTTAACAAGCACCAATAGGTCTTATTGCCAAAAATGTGTTCCTAAAAGGAGGTGGGTAAGTTGGCTGTGGATGATGGAAGCTGAAATCCAATACAGCTGAAAAACACTTGACTAGGCACAGGAACACTCTCCTCAGAACATGTCGGTTTAATTTCTTTAATATAGTTCTTTCCCTGTGCTTTGCTGTTTTCCACTTCACTATTATTTATGTATTAAATTTATATAGCCATCCATCTCACTTCCGTGACATTTTAAATGCGTAGGTGTTAATATATGTAACTATTAACCATGTAACCCACTATAATAATGACTTGGAAGGCAATATATTAATATTTAAGCAAGACACAATTTATATCTGGTTGCCTTTTCTAGAAAAATCCTATTTTCATATTACACCCTATATCATATATATCTAGCTGTTTCATTCAAGGAGAAAAAAGCAGGATGGAGCAGTTAGTTATCCATATTAGCTCAGGTGAGAAATTGAAAAACATGAATGATGCATGTAAGACCTTTAGGCACTGGCTAGGCATGATACAGGAGGCACATAAAGTATCCGATTAACATTCATTTTTTTAAAATGCAGTTGCAAAGCTTTGAATTTTATTTTAAAAAAGGGAGAATAGTTTAGTCTTTCCTCAGGAGCTGCTGATTTGCTCAAAAGTAGTTCTTACAGCTATTTCTTCCCTCACAAAACTTTCCCCTTATCAGTGGAATAATTCTGTTAGAAATGATTTAAGTGGCCTTCTCACTTAAGAAAATCTTTCTAACAATTGCTGAATTAAATTAAGGGGGGGAAATGGAGGACTTAATTGGCCCTCAAGGTTCAAGGACATTTTGTTTTCTTTCATTCAGACAAGCAAGGGACAGACATTTATGGAATGCTTCCTCCAGGACTCTTTGGCAATCCCTTGGTCACCTGTTCAAAATACTTCTGTAAAACTGCTCAAATATCTTGGAACAGACCTTGCTAGCATTCATGCCACAACATCAACACTGCAATATTGCACCAGAGTGAATTATTTAGTGAATAGTACAAAATACACTATTTGCTAACTATGATTGTACTGCTGCATTCATGCAAAGGAACAGGAAGTGGCAACAGAGGGTTAAAAATGGCTTCAAGGATTCCCCCCCCCCCAAAAAAAAAGTATGTCAAGGAAATCCAAGGCCAGATCTTACTTCATTAGAAAAAGATTAGATATTCCAAATGGTTTCATGAATAACCTTCTATAAGATGGGTGTCATTATTCATGTACAGTACATAAGCCAGGAATGGGGAACCTAAAGTCTCTGTCAAAGTGTAACTCCCAGAATTCTTGGGTGGTAGGGCCAGTGGTGAGGACATTGAATATTTCAGGTTCATAGCTTCTGAAGAGGGGTATATTCCTCAAGCTTGGCATAACTTTCCAGGCATCTGCTACATGAGCACAAACCTACATATCCCCTCCAATATTCTTCACTCAGGAATTCACTGCCTGTCATTCCGGAGACATTCAAAATAAAAAGCTACACAGTGTTATCTGAATTGCATGGTTTCGTTTTGCTTTCATGTTTTTAAGAAGAAACCAAGCAAATAAAAAAGAAAGGCATGCACATTTCAAACGTGATGCATGTAACAAATAAGAAATTTCTGAACATGTGAAATCAGTGAGAGTTAATAAACGCAGCCCTCATAGACTAAAAAGGCTTCTCCCCCCCTTAGCATTTTGTGGTAGAATTCCATTTAGAGCTGA
>NW_015387058.1:164760-191977 GCF_001527695.2 Protobothrops mucrosquamatus | reverse complement strand
GGAAGGTACTTGAAGGTCATTTAGTCCAACCCCCTGCTCAGGCAGGAAACCCTATACCATTTCAGACATGGCTGTCCAGTCTCTTCTTAAAAACTTCCACTGTTGGAGCATTCACAGCTTCTGGTTAATTGTTCTGTCAGGAAATTTCTCCTTAGTTCTTCAGACACAGGTTGCTGATAAATAACAATAAGGCAGTGGAGTTGGAGAACTAAGAGAGCAGACAGAAGCAGGGGGCTGTAACCCTCTCTCAACTACCCTTTTTTCCCAATGATCCTTCCTGGTTTGTTTTTTCTCAGTCAGGCTCTAAGCCCAGAAATAAACTTGCCTACAAAGTGGTTAAAAGGAGGTGCAGTATACTGTGCTATCATTCTGTTTTCTTCTAGTAATTTTTTTTAAAAAAAAATATCCCCAACTTTCCTAATTGAAGCTTTCTAACTACAATATATTCAAAGCTGCAGAGCTGCCCTGGCATTGGCTGTCCCATCTTTTGATAATAGTATTTGCTTTTCAGTTAGCTAGTACTAATGCATTTATATCAGGAATCACTTTGAGCTGTTTCCATTCAGGTCAGTGAACCTGACCTGACTCTGTTTAGCAGCTGAGAGTGCAACATTTGTTGTTAGTTTTGAAGGTATCACACAGAACTGTTTTATTGTATGACTAGAGCAATACAGCCATTCTGATTATTTTGCCCAGTAAAATGAGAGCTGCAATCTTTCTGGATTTGGAATGCTACAGAACAGATAACTGAAGCTGAAGGATTTTTTCTCATCTGGGGCCAAGTGTAACTTTTTCTCTGCTGATGTACCTGGCTAAGAGCAGAGACATCGGTACACTTAAACAAAGGGAACAACAGGAAAAGGTATTTTAAAAGGCAAGATCCCTTTGCAGGGGGTGGAGGGAGAGGAAGGTAAATGGAGTTTCATATCCTGAACAATTCTATTTATTTATAAATCCTCCCCAAGAATTGTACAATTTAAAAGAAAATATGGTTATTTCTGTTTGGTAGAACTTTCCAATGATAGTTATAGAAATCTACAATATAGTTGTGATTCTCTATTCCACTGTACACATTGTTCAGTCATATCCCCAGTTCTACAAACACAAAATTAGCTTTCTCTTGTTTCTTCACTGAATTCCATGCAATATGATCCTCTCTGGCATCTCCCAGACTGAGAAAAATATAAATCTCTCAAACATTTGTGATATGTGGCATTGTTAAATGCATGTTGCTTACATTTTCCTTAAAAAAAAAAGACAGACAATAAAATAAGGTATCTAAACAAGATGAGCCACTTATTATCAAGGTCAGTGAGCGCCAAGATGAAAGCAGGATACATTTACACAGAAACAAATTTACCGTAAACATCCAGGTTTAGTCCTGGTCCTGGATAGGCACATGGAGCAAAATGGTTTGGAGGAAAGGAGAATCAGGCTGCCCGAATCTCCACCCTCCCCCATCACAATACTGGAAACATCTCAAAGCTTTCTTGGTTATCCTGAAGGCTCTATGATGTTGGAGTTTCAATCGTTCTTGGTTTGCAGAGATGCGCACTCCGCACTCTTCATGGTTCTTCATCATTGCTGGGAGAATTCCCCACAACTGACTGAAAGCCAGAATGCAGCAATTTAAGAAAAAAAAATGCAAGAACATGAGGTGTGGTCCTCATATCCAGCGAAGTTCTGTATCCAACCCTCTTAGCCTTCAGAGGTTGGCACTGTAGCATGTAAACATATTTTAAAAGAGAGGTGGGCTCCCAAAGGCTCAGAGGTTGAGCAGTCTCCCCAACCCAAGGAGCCAGGAAGAGTAAGGAAACAGAGACAAGGAAAAGAAGGGTGACAAAAGGCTTTTCTTTCATGCATTTGCTTTGATTATTTTTTGCCTGACCATTTGTCTGTAGGATGGAAATGTCCTGAAAGAAGGTGCAGTAAAGGGGAAGACAGAGTTTCTTGGTTGTCGAAATACACGGAGTTCCCCTCGATTCTTCATGAAAAGGGTGGGGGCACTTCAGCTCCCTTTTGCTGATGACATCTGGATGCAAAGCTTCTGAACCCAATGTTCTTCCCCTTTCTCTACACAAAGGGGGTAAGGTCTGAGTAAACAAAGCGTTGCTGTGCAATTTACTCTTCAATTTTGTAGCCAGCAGACCCAGAGAAAACAAACTAGTTGCAAGCTACATTGAAATTTCAGGTAAATAGAATGAATGGTGCAGGCATAGAGGAGGAAGAGAGCAGACAAAATGCGCACATCTGTGGGTGTCTTCTCACCACACAATGTTGGGTCACCTTTTATGGCAGTGTCCTTATTTCTGCCACTTTAATGATGACCACAAAAAATTTTTTATTGATTCTGGCCATTTTTTTAATATTATTATTTTCTTCCATAGTTTGTTTCTGACAAACAATGGTGAAAGAACACAGTATTAAAAACTAGGTTTCATAATGCTAATTTCCATTTGTCTGCCAAGACAAACCAATAACTGAGAAAAAGGGATAACTTGAGATCAAACTCTATGGGCCACAAGACTTAGCATCCATTCCCCCCAAAAAACCTTTTATCAAATAAAAATGGTAAGAATGTGCCGCCTAGTATTTTCTTACTCTTGACTGAGCTAGGCATTACAAATATTTCTCAATAGAACAAAAAATCCTACAAGGAAAATTAATGCGAACAATAGAGATTTACTCTTGGCCCAGTTTCAATTTTGCAATCTTTTCAGAAGAACGTGCAAGCGAGGAGTATTACCTTTCACTAGATGGCACCAGGCCATTCCCTCTGATGGCCAAAAAACTGTTACAACTTAAACATTTTGGAGAAAAATAGAAGAAAACTAAGTCAATAGTTAAGTTGTGGTATGTGTTTGCTTTTGTTTCTTTGTCTCGTCTTCCCTGCATACAATGGAAAGACTGAACTTCAGGTCTGCATAAATTATAAGATTGACAGATGACCCCCGCTCCCTTTTCCCTACCCTACATGCAGTGCTCAGTAATAAATAGAGGGGGAAAACTCTCTCCAGGCCTCAGATAGGCAAAGTTAACAGAGGGTGGGTGCATAAAGAGACTTTCAGCGGCAATGCATGCACACGTGCTGAAGAATGAGGTTTGAACTGGACTCAAGAGTACCTCAGTTTTATCACGGAATAGTCACTACCCCTAAAGTCCCACAGTCTGGATCCATGCCCTCCACTTCATGGTCCTCTAGGCCTCGAGTGAAAGCTTCTCTCCAAATAGCACCTCACTTCCATAAGTAGAATTCTTGATGAGGCCTGACTTCTTTTGTTGCAAAGTTATCTAAGAAGCATCCCTCTCTCCCTATCATTGTTCCACCAGGTTCCAAGAGGCAGACCGAAGCAGCGTTTTCCTCAAGAGGCTGTGTTAATCGAATCAGCCTCACAAAACCACTCTTGATAACCAGCATAACTTGTTCCCACTGTTTGCAATGTGCACATGAGGCTACTATCTTGCATTCCCTGAGCTTTCTGGGCAGTAAGTCTTAAAAGTTCAGTCTAACGTGTGCAAGAGGGGAGGGGAGATTGAGCAATGCCCAGCACTTTGGTCCTTGGCTTACCTTTCCATAAATCTAAGGATAAACAAGTGTGCTGTGGGGAACTGGGGGAGCCTGGGGAATTGAGATAGGAGGAACTGAGGAGCTGGAGAGGGGCTTCCCTGACACTTTCCCCACCCGTGTTTCCCATGCATATTGTCAAAGGTTTTTCAACAGCCAGCATCAGTTATTGGTTTCACCTTCTTCCTCATCAAAGGACTGAACTCCAGATGATGTAACATCAGAAACCTTGCGGCTAAGGGCGGCAGGCTCTGCCTCCTCTCTGGGTGAAAGAGACTCCAGATCCCGGCATACAACATCGTCCTCTTCTGGAGAAGGTTTCTTGTTCAACAGGGGTGCTTTCTCCAGCACGGGGTTCCCTTCCTCTTCTGCGTGAACTCCCACGAGAGTGCTGGATTCACCATTACCCCCATTACCAGGGCTATCCTCACCACTAGGAGTTGTCTGAGCTGGCCATACCTCTACAAGTCCAGTATTTTGCAACACAGCCTGTTGCACTTGCTGATTTTGTTGTAGCTGTTGCTGTTGTTGTAGCTGCTGCTGCTGCTGTTGCATTTGCAACAGTTGGTGCTGCTGGATAAGGTTGTTCTGGATTAAAACACTTTCCTGCAGGTTAGACTGGCACTCCTCAAAGTTCTGGCCAAGGTAAGAGCCAGCAGCTGGGGACGCAATGAGGGACTGATCACTGGCTTCCCAAGCATCAGATGAACCCAGGCAGTACATGCCTTGTGAGACGTAAGAGTGAGGCCAGCTGTCATATTGCACCTGGGCCAGGTGTTCTATACAGAAGATAGAAAGAGAACAATAAAAATCAAGACAGAGGTGAAAGGCAGAAGTGAAGAAGACATAGGAAAGGCGCAAGCAACAAGATTTTTGTGGCAGGAAGGCAAGCTTGCTTAGCAGTTGCCTGGGGAGGTTGTGAGAGGACACAATTTACAATGAACGTCCCTTAAAATTACACAGCTGTTAAGACTCTTGGAATCTCACAGCTGTGAAGATGTGTTCATGATTTATACCATTTTTATTAATCCAATGTACAGATAAAGTGAATATGGATTGAGAATACATATTTATGTTAGATATCTATGAGATGTAGATGCTTGGATTTTGTGCTACAGGGAGCTGCCGAGAGGGATTCTAGAATGTTTTCAGACACTTTTTTTCAGTGATCTGAAACAAGACTAAAAGATCTAAGACAGGAAAGAGATCTGACTACCAGAGAGAAGGCAGGTTTTTTTTTTTTAAAAAAAGAATTTTTGTGGCAAAACTGGTACTTACTTTGCCATCTTACTTTGCCATTTATGTTTTCCACAAGCCTCCCCACCAAAATAAGAAAAACAGCTTTTGCTATTTCAAAAAGCTGTTTTTGAACAGTATATTTCAATAACTTCACTTTCACTTGCCATTCCATCTATTTAGTTTCTTGATATCATTTCACCCTCTGATGATAAAGGAGCCACTACACTTTGCTGGGGTAGGGGAGGAATTAGTTTAGCTATTACTAAAATTCTTTGCCCCTGAAATTTGATCAGCTCTTTATCAGATTTTTAAAAATTATTTGAAAAATAATTGTTTATAAGGGTCTTTGATACTTAAATGACAGTTTTTTTCTTTGCTTTTTGTTTATTCTTTCTACGATTTTTGTTTTATGTTTTTATGGGTTTATGGTTTTTTTATTTACTATGTATTATATAATGGGCATTTTAATTCAGATAGTTTTTGACCTATGACTGGAACTTCCATGGCTAAGCAATGTGATCGTTCAGTATGTTGTGTTTGATTTTGCAATCTTTTTTGCTGCAAGGGATTAAGGGATTCATCTTCTCCCACTTACTTTGCTTGTTAGAAGACCCCCTGAGATGGGCAGAAATGGCAATCACGTGACCCCAAATGGTGCCACCATCATAAATGCATACCTGGTTTTTTTTGTTTCAGACTTTATCAATACTTGCAACCAATACTCCATTTAAACAATGGCAGATGGATATTTCAAAGTTTATATGACAAGGGAAAAAACCAAGAATTACATGTAAACTACTGTAAGATGTTAAGGAAAGAAGGGGTTGGGGTTTACTAGATTTGAAACTGTATTTCGATGCCTGTTGTTTGAGCTGGCTAAAAGAGTGGGTGAACTTCCAGACTAAGAGGCTACTTGATTTAGAAGGTCATGAATTAATGTTTGGATGGCATAGTTATTTATGGCATGACAAGGTTAAGTAAATGTTGATTTTTAACAACCACTTTGTTAGATGTGCCATTCTAAAAGTTTGGAATAAATATAAAATTAGGTTTTCTATGGAGCATGCCCCTTTGGGTGTCCCCTCAGAAAGTTTTTTTCAAAAAAGAAATGGTGGCAAAGCTGGACTGGTGGACTTACTGTAAAATAATTTCTTTTAATTTTGGTGATCCTATCCTCAAGTCTAAGGAAGAGCTAGAATCAAAAGGATGTGTCTGCCATTGGTTTACATATTTACAATTGAAATAAAGATTTAAATGAGACAAAAAGAGTTATGGGTTTGACTTTGTTAAAAATGAATTGGTAGTGATGAATATATTATTGCTAAGATCTATAAAACATTATTGTATTTGAATTTGGAAAGTGAATATGTAAAGCACTGTATGATTCAATGGGCAAGGAATTTTGGATATAATGTAAAGTTTGAACAATGGGAGAATATGTAGACGAAAAGTTTAAAATTTACACTAAATTACAATTTAAAAGAAAAAGTTTATAAGATGATGTATCATTGGTATTTAACACCAGGTAAGCTATCAAGAATATATAAAGATACTTCAAATGAATATTGGAAATGCAAATGTAAAGAAGGGACTTTTTATCATTTATGGTGGTCATGTGATAAAGCAAAGAAATATTGGAGTAGGATTCATATTCTAATACAGAAGATTCTTAAAGTGAATATAAAGATAAAACTAGAAACTTTTCTTTTGGGTTTAATGGAAAAGACTTGGAAAAAAAATTGGAACTCTGATGTTATATATGTTGGCAGCAGCAAGATTACTTTATGAACAAAAATGGAAGGACACTTCGATCCCCACAGTGGACGAATGGCTGCAAAAGTTGATAGAGTTACCAGAGATGGCTAAATTGTCTGCTTTGATAAACGAAAAAAAGCAATTACTTTTGTTTCTACTTTGAAACTTTAATTTTGGTTTTACTGATTAGATAGATTTGTTGTTGTAGAAATGGCTAGTTTATACTATCATGGAAAAGTAAAAAGTGGAAATTTGATGTTATTATCTTATTCTACTGTACCAAAGGGAGTCAGAAGTCAACGCCTTCTCTTTCTTTTTCCCTTCTTTTCTACGCATTTCCCTTCCCTTTTCCCTCCCCTATTTTTCCTATTATTCGCTTTTGTATTTTTATATTATAAATTAATAAAAAGGAAAACTCAAAAAAACAATAAATAAATAATAATAATAAATAAAAATAAAAAAATACATGCCTGTTGCCAAGTAACTGAATTCTGAACACATGAACACTGGGATTCTGTGACGATTGTAAGTAAGGATGGGTCATAACTACCCTTTTTTTTAGCATCATCACAATGGTTGTTAAACAAATGGTTGTAAGTCAAGGACTACCTATAGCATGACTGTGACCCTCTGAGAGTCTCTTGATAGGGTTAAGTAAAACTTAATGAATAAATGAATGAATGAATGAAAAATAAAATGTAAAAAATAATAAAATAAAGGAAGGATGAATAGAAGCAAGAAAAGATTTTAAAAGTGGGCCCATCTGCTTTGTGGTAGGAGTCTTCATATGCTACATAAGGCCTACACACTGATTAAAGGTGTACATTCCTGGGTTCCATCCTATCCTATTTTTTGTTTTGTTCTAAGATAATGCTACTTTTATTCAAAATATTCCTCTTACCTCCTTCGCTTTAACCACCCTTATTAAACTGTTCATAGAAGGTTCTTTTTTGTTTTCACAGCATTTTTATTTACTTGATTACAGGAGCCCTTTGGGGGTATAGATAAAAATTTTAAAAGCAATATAGTTCATATTTTATAACGGTTTAGCTTGAACTAGCAATTTTCAAGAGAGCAAAATCACACACAGTTCTCATGGAATAAGTTAGAATTTCTTTTTGTGTAATATGATAGGAGTGATATTATGAGATTTGGTTGTGCCTTTAAAATAAGTTAAAGATTCACGATTCAAAAACTTCTATTTGTACTGTTTACTAATTGTTTATTTCTTCAGCAACAAATAAATAATTAATAGTGGCTACAATGTTCCACCTGTTTGTCCTGGGAAAGAAAGGAATGCAAAAGGATATTTTAGCTATCCCCCAGAAATCTCTTTATGGACATATTTGTTAAATGTGGATAACTAATATGTGTATTTAAATGTAAACACATATTTGCAAATTTCTTGAACATTATGAATGTACATATCAACTAACTATATGTATACATATACAAAATGAATATATGTTGACTGGAATGTAAGCATGCCTGCTTAATATGGAATAGCTCTACCTTACTTCCAGTAGAAGGGTTCACCATCCCAAATGATCTTCTTCAAATAAATATCATCTGCTTGTTGACAATTAGTATGTCAGAGAGAAGGCTAGGTTTAGTAACTTCCCAGCTTGCTACTGTGAGGGATTTTAAGCCAGTCTGGAGGACATCCTTTGAGTTGCATCAGCCCCTATTTGTATTCTGAAGCAACATGGTCTAGACACAAGTTTGGCCTAAATTCTACAAAGCCTGAGGCACAAAGAGATCTCCCAGGTGGTGTTGGGGACAAATAATGAAAGTAGAGGAAATAGTTTAATACAGAATACAAGCTGTGCCTTAAAGCGTTCCATGATTTAGATAATATTAACTGAATACTGGTTACAATAACCTTCTAACAGCAGCCATTATTAGGGGATTTAAGGCTGACAGCAGCTTTCTTAACATTATTTAATGTGTTCACTGCTGATAAAACATTTAAAACTAGAATTTTCCTGCTTAGTGCTTAGCCAATATATTGCCCAAATAAACAGAAAGTTCATAACAGACAACTAAGACTGGTATGCTTGTCCCAATCAGTATAGCTTTCACCTTCTATAATTGTTTCATGAAAAGAAGATTATCTGTCTCCCTATATCTCTATGTCCATCTCCTGGAAGCCTAAGAGAAAATAAATATTCACCTGGATTCTCCATCATCTCTTGATAGTTTTCATTGTAGTTGCCAGCTTGGTTTTCCTGGTTGGAATTGACACTTACATCCTCACCATCCATGGAAGACCAGGCCATCAGCGTGGCTTCTGAGATAGCAAACTGTTGCATCACCCCTAAATTACCAAAAGACAGAAAAGAGTGAATGTCGTTCCTTTCTTCCACCTGCCAATAGCCAAATACATCTGGTGCTTCACTGTCTTTCTTTTCACTGTCTCATTGTCCAATATCCTGACCAATATCTTGTCTCAAAATTCCAATCTGAATCCTGAAATTTTATATTTTGAATGGACAATCTTGTATCAGAATGGCTGTCTCATGCATATAAGTACATAGTCAATGGCATAGGAATAAATCCCACCTTTAAAGCATTAGCAAAGTTTGGAAGTTGCTAAAAATATGGAATAGGAATTGTATAGTAAAAGTATATATGATGTTGGAGTCAGAAATACAATCTATAATATTTTGAGGGGGGAAAAGTAATTCAGCATAGAGATGTTTTCAATTGAAATCTTTATTTGTTTTATTTGAACCAGGGGAATAAGACAGTGAATCTTATCTATATTGAGAGATTTGAAGGGGTCCAGATCCACTCCAGAATAAGCATATCTCCTCTAAGATAACGCTTGGATTATTTTCACACTTCTTCAAATGTAAGAGGAACAGATCAGAAATTGTTATAGCCAATATCTGAATAGCCTCAATCCATCTATGCAATATTCCAAATAAATAGATTTGGAATTTGATTCTAATGAAATAACAACAACTGCCTAATCCAGGTCTTTGGGAAGGACTCAACAGATGGACAACAATGCCAAATCCAGTCTAAACATCTGGCTGAATGTGAAAGGAACCATAATAAATTTAGAAGAATTATTCTGTATCCCATTTATCCTCCTCCTCTTTTTCTACCTAGAGCTATTGCATACAGAGAAGTGGTAGCATACCTGCAAGGAATCGGGCCTCTTTTTCTCCATCACTCAGGTCAGAGTAAGCATCTGCATCCTTGCGTACTGTCTCATGAGTATGTTGCTGTTGGTTGCTGCCTTTGCCCCAGCCCTGCCACTCAATCATGTGTGCAACACGACCCTGCCCCATGGCAGTGGGCTTGGTGACGTGATCCTTCATGCTGCGGGATATCCCTAAGGCGCCAGATGTTAATAAAACAAAGAGGGGCTATTATACAGCACCAGAGCAATCTGTCATGGCAACCTAGGACAAGTCTACTTTGTTCTCTCTTCCTGTCCCAACATAATTGCTCTACTGTTACCGGAGACTCCCCATAAAGGTAAAAAAATATATATGCGCCATGGAACTCCAAAACTGAATTGCTTTGCCATCTTTTTATCTGAACAATACAATTATTTGTCATTGCAGAGGAGAATCTGGGCTCAACAGCAAGAGGCTAATTGGGGCCACAATATAACAATATGTATAATGAATTATAAACAGCCAACAAAATATGATAATAAATGTGCATAAGCAATATGCTTTCTTTAAAAAAAATGCTGTGGGGAGCAAAATCAAGACTGCAGAGCTCAGGAATTAACCCTCATGGTTCTCCTAGAAATAGTCTTCTATCCTCACCCAATCCATGTATTTTATAAATTTGCTCTATGCCTGTAGAGAGAAATTTTGCATTGGTACTTATGGTAGTTTTTCTCCTGATGCACACAAGAGCAGATCTGGAGTGGGTCTTTGGCTGCAGCACAGCAGGAAGGAGAAAGTGATGAACTTACATGTGTATCTAGTTTGATCCTAAAACACTTGAAAAGGGGGTCATTGACATTGCCTAATGGCAGCTGCAGAGTTTAATGAGACGTACAACAAAACTGATCTATGTATTACATAAAGAAATATCTTAATTGTTATTAACACTCTTTCAAAAGACAGTGTTGATTTTAGCTGTCTATTCCCCAACCTTTGTTCTTTATGGGACAATTTTTCTACCTACAAATCAAAAAATTTATAGTAATTATAGTAGGCAACAATATGAA
Source organism: Protobothrops mucrosquamatus (assembly GCF_001527695.2). Classification (NCBI taxonomy): domain Eukaryota; kingdom Metazoa; phylum Chordata; class Lepidosauria; order Squamata; family Viperidae; genus Protobothrops; species Protobothrops mucrosquamatus. The sequence continues at coordinate 181,220 of NW_015387058.1, read as the reverse complement.
ATTACATAATTTAATGTTCATTCATCAAAAATTAAATATACTAATTGTAATGTATTGATTGTTAATAAAAACAGAATTGTCTATTTTCAGAATGTTTTCAACCATGAAAGATTAATGTTAATTAATTCTAGCACTTGTTTCTTTTCCTAGTTATGACTAAGATTTTCAAAAGCTTTAAACAGATTTATAGAACTTCTTTACTTCTGTGATTCTTCGGTATAATTCTTTCCTTTTTCTCTACTATGAGTGAGTTGAATAGCCAATTCTATTATTTAAAATGCTTTTAATGACAGAATCCTCCCCAAGGCTTCTTATATAATAAAATCACATGGAATAAATACATAGATAATGAAATAGTAAACACCAATAAAAGGCAAAAATCACAGCATCAAAATAATAAAAACTATATATGTGGTAATAAAGCATGAAGCCTTAGAAAAGTATTAGCAGTTGAATGTCAAGAGAAGAAAGGATACACTCCACACACATGAAGATTTTTTTTTTTTGCATTAGTAAAATAGACCTTGTTCTGGAATATGAGAAAGGTAATAATGTTGTCCAGTTTTTATTTTTACCTCAGACAATAGCGGATTCTTGTTATGCACTCAACAACACCCACCTCCTCCAACATAGAAATGCGAAGGAGTAATGAACCAATTCCAAACCAAACGTTTCTTTTTACTCCCATTGTTTCATAAAGATTTGAAGTTAGGACAAAAAGTGGATAAAACCCAGGTTAGTAAGAAGTACAAGAATTTCAGATTCTCAGGTTTGAGATCCTCACCAGACAGAGATGACTTAGCCAGAGCTCCAATCCCATAGGCATTTGAGTTTCGTTTCAGTTTGGGAAGAATTGAGGTTGTGTCTTCCATGGATAGCTGAAAACAGGTCATACCAAGAAATAAAACATGAAATAGAGGAAAGGAGCAGGAGGTATTCTGATCTGAGTTTCTAAGAAAACAAGAAATATAAATCTAAAATAGAAGGAAGAAAGAAGAAAAAACAACAGTGACTGCAGAAATCCTACATGATGCTTTGACAGGTAAAAAAGTTTCTAAGGCAAGTATTAGGTTTACATCAGCTCTAATGAGCTAAAGTTACATTTGGTATCTGGCTGGCATGTGTTTTGCCAGCAATTTATGATATATTATATGAGAAGGTTAAAAGGCAGAAAATAAATAAAACTCAAGGTAAGCCTGTTGTGTATGTAAAGCTCCCAAATGCTTCAGAGCATTTCTAACATAACAACTAATAACATAATACTGCATCACCGTGGCAGCAGATTATAAATTTAGACAGGCTTACAGTATGTCACAGCGATAGCTGTATAATGCTGTAAATTGATAGTCTAAGTGGGTAGAGAAGGGATTATTGTTATCTGGATTCAGATAATACTGTGTAGATAAGGCCAGAAAGTGTTTTTCAAAGGTGAAGATTTACCCAGAAATCTGCACAGAAGTCACTTCTTCTGCTCTACAGCATGCAATATAGCATACCTCATGTCTTATTACTTTTTTTCTGCCCCTGCTTCTCATCTTTGAATGCTGCACAAAGGAAACACTCAACATTATTGTTGAGGAACATGGTGTAGTCACAAAATGAAAAGAAGAAGAAAAAAATATACAGGAATTGTAGCCTTGCTGAAATTGGGTACAGATCCTTCAAAACCACAGATGTGTCAGTTAATTTTCCTTCCATATTATCCATACAAGCTACAAGAATCCATACTCCCGAACTGCCTCTCCCTTCTTACTGAAAATCCCCTCCCCATACATACACTAGATTAGCCATTTTTCCTGAATTTGCTATTTATTGCAAATGGTATTGTGTGGGGCACAGAAAACCCAAGCACCAGAAAGAAAGTGGATGAAGAACAGTGTTGGTTTGAGGCCTTGTAGCTACTTTACCTTAAAGTAAAATTGGCAGTATTATGCACATATATTGTAAGTTACTCCTAGCATGTCCTACGTACTTGATACTTGTCTGCAGAAAATGGGCTACAAAAGTCATTGGCCACCTAATAAAAATTGTATTCAGAGCATTGAAGAATAGAAATTTATATTTAGCCATGATCTGCATATTATTGTATGCCTTTGAATAGCTCATTATTGGTTGATCTAAGCAATTTATATGACAGTTAGTGATAAAATTAAATGGATAACTCCCATTTAATTACAATCTCTCCTTAGTAGAACATATGAGATACAGTTATTAAAAGTGTTATTCCTTAAAGAATGTACAGAATGCTAACTGTATACTTCATAGATATACAGAATGAATATATTTGCTTTTTTCCCTATTGTGAAGAATTTTTTTCTTTTAGATAATTTGTCTTGGGGGTATTCTTGTAGTAGACTCTCGGCAAAGCAATTTCTGTAGTCTTTTTTTATCAAGTTTGGTTGTCCAAGTGCAGCATATTATGGTTAACACAGAATTAGATTTATGTAATGATTTTGAGTTCCAGTCTAAAACTGTAGATTGTAGATAATTTAGATGAGTTTTCTTTTCTGGATATTTAGTTTTTGGGTGATGAAGACTACAGGACCTAACTTCTTTAATGGCATTTGCACTTTTTAATGAACAGTTTGAAATGTGATTTTTGTATCCTGCTTTTACAGAATTGTATGTGTTTGTATTTATGTATACATTTATACACAATTTACAAAACTAGGAAAGTCTGAATAATTTAGATAAAGTCTGTATTATTTTAAAGTGCTAGAATAAAAAAAGAATGAAAATAGCGGAGTCATTAAAATAGATGTTTTTTGATTATACTTGCAAATGATAATGATAATACCTTATAAAAATGCTTGCAAAATAAATTAAAATTAACTTATGTCCTTGAATCCAGGCAGGCATATTCAAAACAGCTAGCAAAGTAGTCATTCAAATATACATCTACTTTAAGAGCACATTTTGAATACCCACTCACTCACAGATCAGGTTGTCTGCTGCTGAGGAGATCTGTTCCAGGGAGTGATGTGGGATCATGGACAAAATGTTCAGTTAATTGGAATTTGATCTTGAAAGACACATATTTTCAGTGTGTTGAGCTGGCATTCAGATCAATTATTTGTTTTTTCTAGATAAATTGGATAGAAGCAGAAAAATGTTCAATCTAAGGTAGGGGTCTTCAGACTTGGCCCTTTTATGACTTGTGGACTTCAACTCCCAGAATTTCTCAGCCAGCGTGCCTGGCTGAGGAATTCTGGGAGTTGAAGTCCACAAGTCATAAAAGGGCCAAGTTTGAAGTCTCCTGATCTAAGGTATGACCCAGAATTTACTAAAAGCAAGATGGGTCCCTAATGGTGGGTCCCTAAAGACCCATCTGAAGCAAGACTCTCACATAGACAGATTGACTCATGTAGCATGCTGGATATACTCACATTAATGCCATCCCAGGAGAAATCTGTCCGTGTTTGCTATGTAAGAAGAAGATAAAACATTAGTAACATACCCAAATTCTCTCCATAGCATATTCATTTCATGTAGTAGTTGGCTTTATTGCTTTCTCTACTAAGGATTTCAGAGACCAGGGTGCATGCTTTTAGGACAGTAGTTACAATTGTAAGTGTATAGCACAATAAATAAAGATTGAGAGGGAAAAGCAAACTGAGATGTGGTGAGAAAATATAAGTATTCTGGGATTGAAGCTGCATGGCACTGAACATAAGTGATACTGTCAGATGTTCATTTAAACAATGAGTTGAAAACTTATTCATAGCAGCAGTAGATGATTAAGTAGCTTTAGATTTATAAAATTCCCTAAAGCTTAGGCACAAAGCTAGCTGGGTGACCTTGGGCCAGTCACTTTCTCTCAGTCGTAGGAAGGAGGTAATGGCAAAGAACTTTTAAAAAAATTGTGCCAAGAAAATTGCAGGCACTTGTCTAGGAAGTCCCCAAGAATTGGACACAACTGAACAGAACGGGGACAAAGTGCCTATAGCAAAATATCTTCACTTTTCTCCTTTTTCTTTCTTTATTTATTTTTTCCCATTCTAGCTTTCTTCTTTGTTCTTCTTCCCTTAGTTCTGCCAAGATGAAATACTCTTCCTGAAAGCTACCTTCCTTTTATTATTTTCCTTACTCATCCATTTTTTGATGTGGCACTTTACTTATAGAAAAGCTTTCCACCCAATATTTGCTCTACTTTATCTATATATAAATACTTTTGTCTCATCCTTCTCCATCTAATTGAATTGACTCATCTCTTCAATTCTTCCTTTTAGTTTCCTAGATGCTGTCTCATATATTGTTTCTGAGATTGCATATTGGCAGGAAGACAGTTTAGTATCGTTACTTGACATGGCTTCACATTTCCTCAGAAATACCTCTGATTCTCCAACAATCAGTTGATGGCAATGAAGGGTAAGCAACTTCTGTCACTGTCTTAAGAGTAACTCCTGCAACAGGAGGAAGATGGGATTACTAGCATGATGGAAAGTGCCCAGCAATGTCATTAACTCATCATGGAAGGTCCACGTTGCTTCCTGCATGGATCTGAAGCCACCACCAGTCTATATATAGGATTATAATACATTTCAGCATATTTGAAAACTTTTTCCAGCACCACGTGTATCTTATCCCAAGCAATGTAGCCCCACCTAGAGTTGCGTTCGCATATGCATGTGAAAACATGGGAATTTAATGCAAATTTAACCAATGAACTGTGTTGCTAAGTTTGCTTTCAAGCATAGTTTTCCATAGTTGTTTAGTAATGTTTGTCTATTTAATGATTCTAAGATTAAATATTAAATATTTTTATTACAATATGGGTCCTTAAAGAGAAATGTCACACTTTACTCTTAAGAACTTCTGCCCAACACATCTCAAATTACAAGAGTTTCTGGTAACAGTACTGCAGAAAATTGCTATCTGACATTGAGAGAAGGTGGTGGTCAAAACAGAGAAGACTAGTCTGGTTTAATTATTGGGCCATTGAGTCTGATTAAAGGCAAAGCTCTGCATAGCCCAACAATTATATTACAACAGTGGTCCATGAGATGCCGGTAGAAATTTTTAAAATGGAGAAAAATGGAAGCACCTGAACCAATTCTCCTACCATTCAAATGGATATATCACACTGAGTAATCAAAATCCCTTGAAGAGAGATTTCAGGAGTCACAATTTAAGTAAGCATACATTAAAATACTCCCATCCATTTGCAGGAGTTTCATAAAAACTAAAATGTCATGCTTGAATAGCATTTACCTATTTGAAAAAGCTCATTAAATTTCATTCCATACAGCCTATTAGATAAATAGGCTACACACAATTATCAAAGAATCAAACAAAGTTATGCAAGAAGGATAATCTATCTGAAGCCATCTACTCTATGCTGATGGATAATGAAAACACATATACACAAAGAGCCAACCTCTATGTTTTTCCCTAACCCTAATTTCAATACATGGGTCTGAGAAGTTTGAACTTCTTCAGGCACCCTGAGATCTAGTCATATTTTCTCTCCTGCAATTGATTGGACCTACCGTAGAAACAGATTTTCTCTGTGTAAATCATCCAAGTATTGTGGGCAGAGCTGCATGATTATAGCAGAAAGAAAAGCATGTAGTGCAGTGGTGGCGAACCTATGGCACGGGTGCCAGAGGCGGCACTCAGAGCCCTCTCTGTGGGCACGTGCACCGTCGCCCCAGTCCTAGGACTTCAGCTGGGTTTTATAAAACCTTTTTGCTTTAGGCCTCCGCCGCCATGTGCAAAAAAAAAAGGTTCAATCAATCAGTCAATTTCAACTTCTTGCGGGAAAAAAAAGATCTCGCAAAGTTGGAATTGATTGATTGAACTTTTTAGTCCCACCCAGTCTGCCGTTACCACTGCAGCCACACCCAGCCAATGGGCCACGCCCACCCGGCACCCGACGATGCGTAAGTAGGTTTTGGGTTGCAGTTTGGGCACTCGGTCTCTAAAAGGTTCGCCATCACTGATGTAGTGTGTTGTTTTCCGCACTGAAATTCTTTTTGCTTGGTAGTTGGCAGGCTGACCGTTATGTGATTAAAAAGGGAGGACATTTTCTGCACTCACATTTTCTACTCCATCATAATCATACTCAATCCAGTCTGGTTCTTAGCTGAGTGCCAGAGGGGAAAAAAATTATTAGAGGCCTCTAGGGGACCAGGGCTGCTCATACTTGATGCACAAGACTTACTACCAAGTCATTAAATGGCCTGAACTAAATAGAGATTCTATAGCAAAAAGAGAAAATTCTCTGCATGATCACAAGAATACAAGAGGATACTGTATAGAGAACATGTGGTTTTAGTCTTGCCAGTACTCATTAGAGAAATTTCACAGATAAGGATTTGTCCTAGGCCAGTGGTGGCAAACCTATGGCATGCATGCCAGAGGCGGCACTCAGAGCCCTCTCTGTGGACATGGGCGCCGTCACTCTAGTCCCGCCTCCCCCTATGGCCCTCTCCTCACCAGCAGCCCCCCTGGAGAGTTGCCCCCGGGCGCGGCCCGTGCAGAGCAGCACAGCCAAGGCATGACAGCCGGGCAGCAGGGACAAGACTCCGTTCTCGCACCCCATTGCATGCAGATGATGCTGCGGGACGCAGGTGGAGGGCATGGCCGTGGAGGCGATAGGTGGCCCTGCGGGCAGGGGGCAGGGTGGGGGTGGGGTAGGGCGGTTTCTGGGCGGTTTTCTAAAAGGTTCGCCATCACTGTCCTAGGCTCTTCATGGAATACTGCCAAGATGTTTTTCACAGCTAATAGTTCTAGAATCTTATTGGATTAGAATTTCAAACAATTATTTGGTTTCCTGCCAATCTACATCAAGTCAAAATAAAAATTCAAAAAACCCTATCATTGTCAACAATAAAACACCCCCCACCCCTTTTTACTATTTGAAAGATCCTGGATCTTCATCCTGGAACATACTTGTTTCTGTGCTTTTGGTTGGGGAATTCTCTTTGCTGCTGATCCTTGAATGCTCTCTTCTCTATGACATGGAATGAATGCTCACCTCAGTAGATGGTCTATGGATGCTGCTTCCATGGAGTGAGCTGGTGCTGTCCATATTGATCTGGTCCACATCTTTTAGCCCTTTCCAGTCCACAGCAATCACTTCGTTTCCTGAAGCCACACAAAAAGTAATCAGACTTCCTACTTTTGTAGTGATTACATTCCAAAATTTCCTTGGCCTGGGATGTCCCATATAGCTGATACAAAATGTTAATATAAGCAGGAATCTCTGAGGAAGGCAGTCACACATTTCATTAGGATGCCCCCTCGCCCCAAAGAAGATAATATGCTATTGAATCAAGCAGTGATCTGACATTTTAAAAAATGTTAGAAGATTAGATGAAATAATGCGAATGGCTGAAATATTGTTGAAGGCCAGGAAAATTGCAACATTCATCAACCATTGAAACTGAGTGAAAAGAGACACCTGGATTTCAGTACAGCATTACAGCCAAGCTTTACAAAAATGTGGTGTCACTTTAGATTCTTAGTACACTTTTTCACTGCAGAAAAATACATTAGAAGTTTAATAAATAAATATTAACTGGCATTTGGGGTACATCAAAAGAATAAAATTCAGTCACTAATATCAAAATTATGAAGGATGATTATCTACAGCAGGGGTAGTCAACCTTGGCTCTTTTATGACTCGTGGACCTCAACTCCCAGAATTCCTGAGCCAGCTAAGCTAAGCTGGCTCAGGAATTCTGGGAATTGAAGTCCACGAGTCATAAAAGACCCAAGGTTGACTACCCCTGATCTACAGAGTGGTGGTGGTCCTTAAGCCCTCTGAGTCCCCTCTGAGGACAACTGAAAACTGATGGCCCTGTTTCCTGCTCTTTTTAGATAGAAAACACAAATAAATCATATTGCAAGCTAAAAAAAGATCAGATTATAATCTAAAAGAAAAAAGAAATTCCTGAAATACCAAGGAAAAAAACAGTACTACTCAAATGTGTGTTACATTCCCACCCATCCTTATATATGTGGCCCTTGGACACAAAACTTTGCTCACCCTAATCCAGTAATGTACATATGAAATGTAGATGTTGAAAATTTGGGACTAGATTGTTAATAGCTACACTATAAACCTTAAATACCACATGGAGACTAATTTCAAATAGGATTTGTACAGACAGACATTTAAACAGGACTTGTCATTCTTTTCTCCAAAAATCAAGAGCCTCCCTGTTTTTCAAACCATTACCCATAGCCAAAATACATAGATCATTAGATCATGCAGTCATGTATTTTCCTCTCCCGCTCCCATTTTTCAGATAGCTGAAACAGTTCTAGGCATAACAGGATGGGTGTTTTGCACTTTAAACGCCACCTAACCAATACTGAACCATCTTAAGAAAATTTACCAAACTGGCTTCTTTTCTTAATCTGATCCTAAATAGTAAATGTATGTCATGTGGTGCATTAAACATCTCGTCAGGATAATGGGGGTTCTGAAAATGACAATAATGCTAACTATTTTGCTGTAATTATAGACAGAGAAAAATTTAAAGTGGATTCAAATCAACAGGGTGTTTCAATAATAAGCATTTAATATGTATTTGAAAGTATTGAGCACTTGCCAGAAAGTGTACCATTAAACATAAATTCATAACATGGTGTGTACTTCATGGTCTTCATGGCAAAATGTTGCCATGACATTCAATGGCACAAGCACAAAAGAGCTAACTTGAATGGAAGGAATGAAACAATAATAAAAAGAGAACAGGAATCTATATAACTGAAAAAGAAAATGTGATGAAAAAATTGCTGGATTGCTGTCTGAATTCTGTTTTGACAAGTAAGCGGACAGGGGTTCCAGTTTTGTCTGTGCAAGTACATAGGCACTGCTCACAGTGCAGAACACCAAGCTGTTGGCATGTCCAAGCAAAGCAGAAAAGAAAACCTGGAGCGTGGTCCAATATGGCTCTGCTTTGCATACCCTAGCACTCCTACTCTGCCTGGATAAGCTAATATCTATGTTAAATCCATGTGAATTGCTGGGACATGCTAGTTTTGCCCCATGAAAATCAACATTGCCCCCTCAGTCCCCACAACTCATATTCACCTTAGTGTAGTCATAATTATTCTCGTATATTCATTATATTAATTTTTGTTTCCTTTCTTCATGGAGGTCTGAGATAGTTAACTTCCATGATGTTCTTCCATAATATAGTTGGATTTCTGAGTCTTCCACAGTATAATTGGGTTGCTTGTATTACCTAATAGACAGATGCATTCAAAAATGATTTGAATAATATCCATACTAAATAGTATGAACATCATGAGGGATGAATTCAAACATTTTATAGCATAGAGGTTTAGATGTTATTGGGTTGGGCAGATATATGACGTTCTTTGCCCTGCATGGGAGATCAATGGCACTCTAATCCTCTAAACTAATTGCTGTAATTAATTGGATATGTAGGGTTATGCTTTCATTCTTCTTTATATTTTCACTGACAGTTTTCAATACATTCTCCAATGGAAGTCTCTAGAGAGTAAATGCCATTGCAAAAAAGGAAAAAAAACCCATCTTTGTTGGATGGAGTGCTCTGATGTTGTCCATCTTTGCTACTAGGAATACTATAAAACTGATGCAGCAAATATTGCCGATTGTCTCTAGATTTTTTTATAATTCCTTAGGTCAATGCGATTTGACTTTATAGTGACATTTGGACAATAATTTCTGTGTCATAAAATATCTGTAGTGGGATTGCATGCAGCCATGCATAGACTTTATTTCTGTGACGTGACCACTATGATGTTGTCTAGAAGAGCACAGTGGCACACAGTCAGTATGCAACCCAGTCAGTATGCAGCCCTCAATCTTTTCTTTGGCCTAGTTTGACTATTTACATTTGATTATGCATGTCAGTAAATTATTACTTTTACAATATACAATTTGATGAAATAGTATTTGCAAAGCAATATATTACAGGCTATTTAAAAATATTTAGCAGTTTTTACTATAAACTCTATAAACACGTCAAGAAGAAAAAAAGTCTTCTGAATTCCTTATACAGTTCCTATTGTTCAAGCACAAAAACATCTTTTTTTGAAGAGGTCTTCAAGGGAGTTCTTTTCTAACCAAACTGTGGAATCTATCACGGAAGTTCTATTTATAAAGAATAATTACAAAATACAAATCCCTGTTTTTATATTTTACTCTTACCAGCACAGTCCAAATATTGTGCAGTATAAAATTATTGTTCATCTAGTGATGACTGATTATTATACAATTATACAGGACCCGAAGGCATTCCTGAAAAGCTACAGTTTGAGCCAATTTGATGTTTTTTTTTGGGGGGGGGGAAACTAATGTTCCAGACAAAGGGGTGGGGTGGGCAAAAAGTGAGAAGTCCTGTCAGCTCTATAAGACAAACCAGACTAAAAAAACAGACACTGTAATCATAAAACTACTTTTATTAGAAGAGCTATAGAAACAGTAACGTGCAAGTCTGAATATGTCTCCTTTCCTCCCCTTTTACCTTTATGTGAATAGTTGCGGGGGGGGGCACTGTATAAGCTGTGCAAACCACTTCCTTGGGCTTGGCTCAAGCCTCATTTATCATTGTCTAGGCCAGAGGTAGGCAACCTTGGCTCTTTTATGATTCGTGGACTTCAACTCCCAGAATTCCTGAGCCAGCTATGCTGGCTCAGGAATTCTGGGAGTTGAAATCCACAAGTCATAAAAGAGCCAAGATTGCCTACCCCTGGTCTAGGCCATAGATCTACCTCTGTCCTTCAAGATCTTCCGTTATAGTCATTACAGGGCCATGTAATCCATACTCCCTGCAGATCAAATACAAGGCCCGCGAAGTGGTTTCATGTGGCCCGCGAAGCCATCCTGGAAACAATGAGGAAATGGCCCCCTCTGCCTTAGCCCTGGCCCAGGCCAGCTGGGAGCCAATGTACAATTTTGTGGTGGCCATCTATGCATTCAGTCTTAGCTCCACAAGGCTGTCTGGAAACAGCGAAGAACCAGGAGAACCTTGAGGGAGTGGGGCTGGGCTTGGTGCCACGGGTGCTCAAGGGCCAGGCTGGGCATTTGACCTCTGCTGCCCAGGGCTCTAGGCAGCCCGCACCACCATCCAGCCCCCCTGCATGGCCTGAGAGGAACAGTGAGGCTCCTCCAATTGACCATGCCTTGGCACTTGCCCTGGTCCTACCCCCTTCTGCCAGAGACCCTCAGATCTGTCCCACTCCTGCCCAGGCCCCCACAGGCACCCTTGACGTGAATGATGTAGAGCTGGCCACGCCCACCCAGTAGGCCACACTCACTCCATCCACGCCCACCCAGTAGGCTGCACCCACCCTGGCCATACCCACCTGGCCCCCTGAGGGCAACCACAATGCTGATGTGGCCCTCAATGAAATTGAGTTTGACACCCCTGCTGTAGATGATGCTCCCTCAGCAAAGGAGCCAGAGTGAACCATCGCTTCAAGATCTTAATGGATGGACAGAACTACTGGGAATAGGTATCCTGAGTCACAGAGGTCTTTAAAGGTGATAAGCAGACCTTGAATTGCATCTAGGAACATGCGGGTAACCGGGCAGCTTTTGAAACAGTGGTGTTGCATGAAAAAATTGACTGGCAGACATAGCTTCCTGAGCCACTGTATTCTGGACCATCTGAAGCTTCCAGATGGTTCTCAAAGGCAATCCCAGGTATATCACATTAGCGTAGTTCACTAAGACATTATCAAGGCATGAATGATGGAGAGCAAGAGTGCACAATTCAGGAACTTTCATCTACCAAAGATGGAGCTGTGCAAAAGTCATCCTAGCTGTAGATGCTACCTGCTTTTGAGCAGTTGTCCAGGACCCCAGATTACAAACTGATTCTGTCCCTGGAACTGAACCCTGCCTAGAATTAAAGATGGAGTTTCTTTTGGTTCAGAAGGCTTTCACACAATAAGCCACTCCATCTTATTGGAACTAAACTAGGCCTATTTGCTCCCATTTGGATCTAAGTGCTTACAGGCACAAGTACAGATCCTCAAGAGCATTTCCTGTCCAGCCATCCCTCTTACCGGCAGTGACTGTAGAAGGCAACTGTTATTGCTCATGTCTCTGTGTGTAGGTCTGATTGGGCTCTCCCTCAAGTTGAATCCTTGTGTACTTGTATGTGTGCATTAGAAAGCACAGTACAACCTGCATCAAATGAGCAGGAAGGAGGAGTGAAGGGATGGACTATGTGACTGCCTTTCTCACAGAGGTCCATTATTTCCCCCACTTTTTCTCTCTCTTGCAACTCATGGCTTATCCCACCATAATAAAATTTCTTCAGAGAATTATCCTGCTTATGGACAGATGGATGCTAAGCCCCTTAAGAAGAACATATTTCCATTGCATTAGACAGTATAAAAAAGAAAATGCTCTAGAGCTATATGTATTCACCTTATTAAAGTAATTTAATTTCTTGGTCTGTCTTGCACATATTAATTTAGTTTGCAGCAGCAAAGATGATATATTTGCAAAACATGTTCATTCACATTTTCAGATATGTTAATAGTTTCCTACATTAACAAAAACTTTTCAGTCAGATATGTGCTTCACCACAGTAATATTTTCCATTCTCACTATCCATATTCAAGGAAGACGTATGGCTTAATTCAGCAAATTAGTTACCGCATTTAAATTTACATGACATTTTTTTACAATTGTATAAATACTGCATTCTGGATTTATACAAATGGGCTCCTGCGAAGCACATTTACAATAAGCTAGGGGCAAGGTTATGATGAGTTGTCTCTTTATTATCCAGTGGCAGCAGACATTTAACATTAGCAAACGCAGAATTCACTAGGGAATAGTCAAGACAAGAACATGAAATCTCTGTAGACACCATGATACCGCACAACTTTTAAATGTCTGTCATTTGCTGCTACAACAAGATTTCCTTGAATCTGGCTTGAAGTCAGTCATTAAACCATGGGGCTTTTCTCTCTCTTTTGACAATACATACAATACAGAAAAGGCAACGTTTGTTTTAACAAGCCCACAGATATCTTTTAGTGAAAGCTCCTCCATAACTAAGAGCTACAAAAAAGCCCTTGGCCAGATCTCACTGATCGCCATGAAATTACTGCAGAGAATCTCTCAGAGGTTTCCTCAGCATTCATAAATTTAACCATTGAACTCAATCATCTGCAGAGGACTTCAGAAGGATCCAATGTGTACCTACTAAAAATACTGTGAAAACAGCAGTTAAGCAAGCAGCAGGCTCAGAGTCAACAACACGCAGGTACCCTGCCAACCCATAATACTGAAATGTGCTTGCTTAATTTTCTCTCCATGTAGGACAAAAAGCAGTTAGCAATCCTTTAGATAATTTTCAAGTTGGTCATGAATTACTGAACAGAGGCAAACAGCGCGAGCTGCCACTGTGCATAGACACTACTAATTAGGAGAAAGCTTCTGACTCATTAAGTGAATTGGCCATTAGTGAAGCTGGGTGGAATATGAAAATCGAAATCGAGTAGCGTGACTGACATTTTAATGCAATTAGGCTGCCAATGATAATGAAAAATATAAAAGCAGAGGAGCGTAGTATGATAATAAAAGATAAGGTGTTATTTGCACCTGTTCACCTCTCCAAGGAAAGCTGGAGTCCTTAGCACAGTGGTGGCGAACCTATGGCACGGGTGCCAGAGGCGGCACTCAGAGCCCAACGCGCACCGTTGCCCCAGTCTTAGGCCTTCAGCTGGGTTTTATAAAACCTTTTCGTTTTAGGCCTCCGCCGCCTTGTGCAAAAAAAAAAAGTTTCAATCAATCAGTCAATTTCAACTTCTTGCAGGAAAAAAAAAAGATCTTGCAAAGTTGGAATTGATTGATTGAACTTTTTAGTCCCACCCAGTCTGCCATTACCACTGCAGCCACGCCCACCCAATGGGCCACACCCACCCCAATTGGCCACACTCACCCGGCACTTGACGATGCATAAGTGGGTTTTGGGTTGCAGTTTGGGCACTCGGTCTCTAAAAGGTTCGCCATCACTGCCTTAGCATCAAGTCCTGGATGGAGTCTCTGATTAGTGCCCTCAGGCACATCACTGGTGTTGTAATTTTTTAAATTGATAAATTTGTTTAATATTAAAAAAAATATGATCAATTGAAAACCATTAAAGTTTTTTTTTTTAAAAAAAAACTTCTATTGAAGAAAAGTACTTGAATTATTTGTAGGGATTGTCTTAGAAGAAACATTTACTTCTAGCTCCATTTTTTCCTAATAATGACAAAGATTGGTACTGTATGCTTAATTTACTCATATATGTAATCTAAATGTAACCTTTACAACATCTTGTAAGATAGGAGTAAGTATGTTTATAAATGGGGGGGGGGAATAAATCTGATTTCCTGATTTGCCCTTCAATCTCTTTGCTATGATGCACTTCCTTTCAGCTGCTGAAAACCCTGGAACAAACTTTTGAGGATCTTTAGTTCTATCTGTGGGTAAGTCTCTTGTTTATTTTTTGAAACTGAGCCCATACAGAACTGTCGGGTGGATAAGTGGTCTGGGCAAGATATTTTAAGTTGTCAGGTAATGAGACTCATTACAACATTACAGGCCTATCCATCTATATGTGTTTTTATATGGAAAGATTTCCAACTGAAACTAATTCTGTCTCAGGCAACAGACAGGACGCCACTCAGATGTATATAAGAATGGGCAAGATATCTGCTGTTTCACATAACATATTAGTTGCTCTCAAAACTAAGTGTTTTTTTAATGACATAACAGCACATGGGAAGTGTATATGTATTCACCCAAAAGTCATAACCTTTAAAGTATTCGTGCTTGTAAGTCTGATTAGGCACTCTGTATGCCTTTTGAGCCTTGCTATCTCTCCCCAGACTCTGCCCATCCTCTATAATATACAGGAATCCCAAACTGCTTGGCTTCCCTTGGGAACACTTAGATAAGGATCCATGTTGTTTAGTGGGGATGTAAGTGATCTATTATGGCTCTGCAACAATTCAAGGCTAATTTCCTGCTTGACCCCTCCTTCCTCCCTGGCTGAGCATTTCCCAACATGCTGTCAAGGAAGGCTATTTGAAAGCCTCATTACCATCTGGGATACAATTTTTAAGAGTTGTAGTCCTCGACTTATGACCACAATTGACTCAAAATTTATGTTGCTAAGTGGATTTTGCCCCATTTTATGATTTTTCTTGCCACATTTGTTAACTGAATCACCATTAAAATCTATATCTAAATAACAATACATAACAATTTGGCATAAAATATAAATAAAAATATAAATTTTTCTGCAAAAAAGTGCTTTTCAATCTGGCGAGTCTCTTCATCTGGCACTCAAACTTGTCTAAATGTTAGAGCCATTTGCATTACTGTATTTTTAATATGAATAATGCAATAATATTCAGTGCTTTTACAGCAAGACTGTAAAAGCTGTTCTTTTTCCTAATATCCTTATTTTGTATGTAGAAAGTAATGGCTCCACTAATCACCATTTGCTCAGAAACCATTTAAAGTTATGGTGGTACTGAATGAAAGGAAGTTACACCTAAAGTTGTAACTTTGCAGTGGCCCCAAGGTCACGCGTAATCAAAATTCAAGCGCTTGGATATCCACCTCCACTTATGATCGCAGGGGGTGCTTTAAATCCCTCCACCCCCACCCCCCACCTCTACCCTTTGGTCCATCCTGCACTCTACCACCCCACTGGCTCTGCTGCCCCCTAACTGCTCATGGGGTATCCAGCCTGGTCCTTCGAGGGCAGCTGCTGGCTGTGCTAAGGCTTTTTCCTGAACCACAGACACCCTTGTGCAAATCGTATGTGGCCTCGTGAAGCTTTCAGACCTTCCAAAGCTTGACAAAAAGTCCATGTGTGTGATTTAGAAAATAGCTGCAGGGCAGTGGAGTGCAGGGCAGCAGAGGTGGCAGAGTGCAGGGCGGCCAGAAGGCCAGAGGTGGGGTGGGGAGATGGGAGAGGACTTGAAAAGAAGTCAGTGTCTTGCTTTGTCTTACTGAAATTTAGGGAGGGAGGGACCAAGCCAGGAATGGCTTGGATTGGGTGGTTCCTCACCTAACAAACAGGTGGGATTTAATTAATGACAGCAACTTGGGACTGCCAGGATTGCTGTTGCTATGTGGTCACGTGACAATGCATTTTGCTTAGCAAGGGAAATTCCAGTCTCAGTTATTAAACAAGAACTATCTCTAAGTAAATATATCTGTCTGCAAAATTAGCAAGCAGTTCTCACTACTAATTCAGCAATGCCTACAATATTGCATTATGTCCTTACAAAAGAAATAAAATATTACGTAGAAATAGATAGAATGGTTCAGAAACATCACTATGAATTACTTCTTTTTAAAAAGACATTTTATAAAATTATGTTCTATAAAAGAAAGGCAGGAGATTAGCTTCATGAAACCATAATTTGTCTTATGGTTTATAAAATAATAACTGCTCTCTCCTTTTCTCTCTCTGTCTTCTTTGTCATTAATAGAC
>NW_015387058.1:156889-163040 GCF_001527695.2 Protobothrops mucrosquamatus | reverse complement strand
CCAGGCGGCTAATTGGAGCCAGTGTGGGTCCTGACGTAGAACGGTCCCTTGACTGAGAGATATCTGTTCTGGTGAAATCCGTCAAAGTTCCTCCAGGGAAATAGTCACCAGGTCGGCGAACCAAGGACTCCTGGGCCAATAAAGAGCCAACAGGAGGAGTTCCGCTCGCTCCCGAAGAAACTTGCGGACCACGTCTGGAAGAATAGGTAGAGGAGGGAGGCGTAAAGGAGACCCATAGGCCAAGGGCTCCGAAGAGCGTCCGTTTGTTCCGCTCCGACCATCGAAAGGTGTGAAAATAAGTGATCCAGCTGTGCATTGAAAGGGAACGCGAAGAGGTCCACTAGGGGGAGACCGAAACGGTGACAGATTGCCCGGAAGATCCTCGGGTGTAGACGCCACCCCGAGTGGTCTATTGTAGAACTGCTCAGAATGTCATACAATCGGCCTGATGGGACCAGATTACGTTCCGCTCACAGACCCAGTAAAGGAGCCTCGGCCAACAGGCTTCGAGACCGGGTACCCCTTGGCGATTTACTTGGACCTTGGCCGCCACATTGTCCGTGAGGACCAACACGTGGCGCCCTCTCACTAGGTGATAGAATGGCGAAGAGCTAGATGAACGGCTCTCCTCTCTAGCCAATTTATATATTGTGTCACAGGCCCAGTGCCAGCAACGGCCCTGTGCCCAATGTTACCGAAGATGTGCCTCCCCAGTTAAACAAACTGGCATCGGTCGTGAGTACAATCCAGTCCGGCTCCTTGAAACCAAACGCTCTGAGTATGGCTGGAGAAAGCCACCACCTGAGGGAGCGTGATAGTCGTTGGAGGAAGAACTACCCTGTGTCGTGAGGCGCCGAGGTTCCTCCTCTGAAAAAGGGAGCAAGAACCATTGTAGCTCTCTGGAGTGGAGCCTGGACCATGGGACTATCACTATGGCCGAGATCAACTTCCCTAACAGCTGGGAGAGACTGCCCAGTGTTACCAATCGACTCCTGGGCAGCAGAAGGATCGACACCCTTATGCTGTCTCTGCGATTTTGAGACAGGTACACCTGACATTCCATCGTGTCAATAATGCCCCCCCCGGAGCAAGAGCCTCGTTGTAGGCGTCAAGTGGCTCTTGGGAAATTCACCACGAATCCGTGGTCCTGGAGCAGGTTCGGTACCAGTTCGAGATCCGCCACGGCCAACCGGGTGGATAATGACTGAATTAAAATATCGTCCAGATAACCCTGGACTTTGACTGGTCTCAACTGTAAATGTGCTGCCAGGACCGCCAGAACCTTGGTGAACCCCCTGGGAGCCGATGATAAACCAAATGGAAGTGCCCTGTACTGGAAGTGGCTTCCTTTGTACACGACCGTAGAGACCGTCGATGGGTCAGAGAGATATGAATATGAAGGTACGCCTCCGTGAGGTCGATAGACATCAGGAGGTCCCCTTTCTTGACGCTTCCTAAGATGGAATGGAGCGTTTGCATCATGNTGGTTATTCCAGCTCGCAGGACTGGCCTAGGGTAATTTTTAGAGGGGTTTTAATCAATATTTTAAATTGGACAATCTCTAATATTTCTTTTAAATTAATTTTAAACCTGTATTGTTATTTATGTATTTTAATTGATTGTCAGCCGCCCTGAGTCCTACGAGGAGAAGGGCGGGATATAAATCTAAATAATAAATAATAATAAATAAATAAGATCTGTTCCCAACCTGGCCTTTCAGGTCTTCCAGTGATGCAGCCATTACTGCTATAATTGAGTCCATTCATTTGCTGCTGGTCATTCATTTCTTCCACCGTTCCCAGAGACCTAGGTCTTTACATAAGGTATCCAAAATGTCCAATGGGGAGAACAATAATTTAATCTAAATTGTACTTTTGCTAATCCAGTCTAAAAAAATATTTTCTCTACAATTTCTACAATCTTTATAAATACATAACTGAAAACAGTTGAGTACAGCTTTTATGTGGGATACTTTTGATGGGATATATTTGTTTATCAAAGTTCACTCAACTCCCGTAGGCTATTTCAACTACATCTGACAGTTATATCTTTAAGGAGCCTGTGCTATATACTCTGTTGCCCTTACTGGCCAATAGCCCTTTCTGTTTTTTATTAGTAAATACTTGTGTGTTAAAGAGCTAAACTATTTGTGCTATCATGGACTTAGCATCTTGAGGCTGGTAGGCCTATTGATCTGGTTTCTGAAGACCTGGAATTGAACATTATGTTTATTTGCCCATTTCTTGTGGTAGCACAAGTCAATTCACTGACCTTTCATTTACAGTTTGTGACCCATTGAAGAAACTTCTCATTTTCTACCATTCCATGCTGGATTGAGCAAGAACACCAGTCCCTTACACATTTCTATACACTTATACATTTCAGCTTTTATCTTAATAGACAGGGAGGAGGAGTTTGAAGTGGAGACCATTCTGGAATCTCGGTGAAGCAGAGGATAGCTTGAATATTTGATTCTTTAGAAGAGTACCCAAAGATTCTGCTCCTGGAAGGCAAGATTGATGGATGCATGTTCTCTGTACTTTGTTAGTTCATTTGCAATGCTTTCATAAACTCAAATTTCCTGACTGGCTACACAGAAGAATTTTGTTGCTGATTCTGTGGGGAGAAGGAGAACTAGGTGGGTAAGGAAAGCTGGAAGTAGGGTGACTAAGGAAAGAGATGTTGGGATAGACACTCTAATTACCTCCCAAGCTCCTGGATTGAAACCTAGGCAGGAAAAAACCAAAGATACAATTGAAAAACCTAGGCAGGAAAAACCAAAAGTACAAGTACAGATTACGAGAAACCTGGCTCAAAAACAGTAACTGTGAGAGGGACCTTGGAGTCCTAGTGGACGATCAGTTAAACATGAGCCAGCAGTGTGTGACAGCAGCTAAAAAAGCTAATACAATCCTTGTTTGTATAAACAGAGGCATAGAATCAAAACCACATGAAGTATTAGTACCGCTTTATAAATCCTTAGTAAGACCACCCCTGGAATACCGCACCCAATTTTGGTCACCACATTACAAAAAAGATTTTTGAGACTTTGGAAAAAATGCAAAGAAAAGCAACTAAGATTATTAAGGGCCTGGATACAAAAACACATGAAGAATGGTTGCAGGAATTAGGTATGGCTAGTCTAAAGAAAATAAGGCCTAGGGGTGACATGATAGCAGTATTCCAGTATTTGAGGGGCTGCCACAAAGAAGAGGGATTCAGCTTATTTTCCAAAGCACCAGAAGGCAACACAAGAAACAATGGATGGAAACTAATTAAGGAGAGAAGCGGGGGAGGGGTAATGAGCTGAACTGGCGCAGCACCGCACAAGCCTCAGTGAGAGACGGCTGGAGCTGCAGGGCTGTCAGGGCTCAGTAGAAGCGCCAGGATCAGCACCGCTTTCCAGCTGACCGGCGCTTCGGGGCTGTTAGGGCTCAGTGGAAGCGCCAGGATCAGCGCCAGGCTCCAGCTGGAAAGCAGCGCTGATCATTGCGCTTACGCTGAGCCCTGACAGACCCAAAGAAGCACCGATCAGCTGGAAAGCAGCACTGATCCCGGCGCGTGTGCTCGCACACACACAAACACATGCGCAGGTCTGGGAAAGGTGAGCTGAGCCAAGCCATGCAGAGGCAATGACGGGGGAGGGGAAGCCTTTGCCCACCTCTGCCTGCCTGTTGCCACCTCTTCCCGGAGCCTCTGGCAGTTTAAAAAAAAGCGAGGGAGGGAGGGAGGGAGGGAGGGAGGGAGGGAGGGAGGGAGGAAGGAAGGAAGGAAGGAAGGAAGGAAGGAAGGAAGGAAGGAAGGAAGGAAGGAAGGAAGGAAGGAGGGAAAGTCAGGGAAGGAGGGAGGGAACTTGGATATAAAAGGAGGGGAGAGAAATTTGTTAAATGAGCTTTGCCCCATTTTATGACTTTTCTTGCCACAGTTGTTAAGTGAATCACTGCAGTTGTAAAATTATTAACATAGTGGTTAAGTGAATCTGGTTTCCCCACTAACTTTGCTTGTCAGAAGGTTGCAAAAGATGATCGATTGCCAAGCATCCAAATGTAAATCACATGACCCTGGGGATGCTGCAACAGTCATAAGTGTGAAAAATGGTCATAAGTCACTTTTTTCAGTGTCGTTGTAACTTTGAACAGTCGCTAAGCAAACTGTTGTAAGTCAAGGACTACCTGTACTTTATCACTTTTTTCCGGGGTTTTTTGATCATCAAGTTTTTGACACCTTGCTAGGTAACTGGTGGTACTCGGATATTGCTATATTCTAAAAGTGGTACAATCGGTGAAAAGGTTGAAAAGCCCTGAGCTAGAAGAGGAAGCCTCTCTCAGAAGCCATCTCTATCCCTGCCTTTGAGCTTTAATACAAGTGGTGTACAAAGATAAAGAGACCTTTTAAACAGAGATGCCCAGGTCTATTCAGAAATTTGCAAAGTGGGTTTCATCTTTTACTGTGTTTTTAGTCCTTCCCCATACACTTTGTTCTATAGAATCATATTAAGCCCAAGAGGAGTTTAGTTTATAAGAAAAACAGAGCCGGCTGGGGTGGGGGCAGCACCATAATTTATACAGATGATCTCTAAATTGAATCAGTTCTAGAGAAATGAAATATGATAGTTTTGTGGAATCTGGTAAGATTCAAGAAATTACAAAACAATACAAAGCACCATTATTATTCGCAGTTGGAAGGAGATTAATATGGTAAGATTCAAGAAATTACAAAACAATACAAAGCACTATTATTATTCGCAGTTGGAAGGAGATTAATAAAGTATTCCTTAACTGATGGTATACTGGCAGCAGGCTCATGCAAACTTGAAATGAATCAGGAGAGGCATGCAGTGAAGTGCCTTGGTGTAAAATAATGGATGACAAGATTAACGATATGAATACTAGAACAATAATAGAAAAAAGTGACCAACTAGGATAAGGATCTTGAAGTAGTTTGATAAAAATGTTTACCCGCTGTACAGCTGTTATAACAATGGTCAATGTCATCCTTGGAATTATTAGAAAAGAAAATGGAAACAGAACTGAAGAGCCAGTTTGTCCAGTGGTTAAAGCAACAGGAGGAAAAAATGGGAACAGAGCTGCTGATATTATAATAGCATTATAATGATATTATATTATTATATCAGCAATGAGAACCAGTTTGATGTAGTGGTTAAGGCACCAGGCTAGAAACCAAGAAACCCTGAGTTCTAGTCCCACTTTAATCATAAAAACAACCAGGTGGCCTTGGGCCAGTCTTTTCTCTCCCGATTGGAAAAAGGCAGTACCAAACCACTCTCCAAAACTGTCAAGGAAACTATAGGGAGATGTCCTTGGTGCTCTCTGAGTTTGGTTTTTTTCTTTCAAATGTTTCATTATCTAAACTAGATAACAGTTGCCCTGTCGGTGTTGGTGGGAGTGGTCTTGGAGGTTCTTTGACCACTCCCACAAATATTGACAGGGCAAGCCACTAGAATAGGAGTCCCCAACCTTGGCAACTTTTAAGACCTGTGGACTTCAACTCCCAGAATTCCCCAGCTAGTATGGCTGACTGGGGAATTCTGGGAGTTGAAGTCTACAAGTCTTAAAGTTGCCACGGTTGGGGACCCCTGCACTAGAATATAAACGAAGAGTAAACCCCACTCCTTACCAGCACTGATGATGTTACCTAGTTTAGGTAATGAAATGTTTGCAAGAAAACAACCAAGTTCAGAGAGCATTATTCGAACCCTGAGCTACAAATATTCTCCTTTATTGGAACTACAGGGACTAATCCAGGCAGTCACCAGGAGTTAATACTGACTTAAAGACCGCCCTCCCCATCAGGTGGGACTCTGGCTGAGGATGAGCCCATACTATTCTGGAGAATTTTGGTTATCACATCTTAAAGTTAGTATTGAACTAGAAGATACTAGAAGATACAAAATATGAGCAACTCGAATGATTAGGAAGTTTATTATTTCCCTGGCAAGGAAAGACAACAGCAACTGGGGCTTGGAATGAAGGAGGCTAAAGGAGAGAAAATATAAAATGATGTCTGGCATAGACACTGTGGATGCAGAAATCTCTTTTCCCCTCTCTCACAACCCAAGTTCATCTACTGGATCTAAATTCAGAGTGGTCATGGCTGACAGGAGACACCTTATTATTATTATTATTATAAT